>NC_066531.1:17811663-17849163 GCF_024679095.1 Eriocheir sinensis | reverse complement strand
TGTTCCTATCTTTATCCAATTTTGAGTAATTTTTATTTTAATCGACAATTTTCGTTCATGTTTTTCAATTGCTGGGGTCGCTCTACCAGGGTCAAGGATGTTTTTCTCTCCTCTCTGTTTGTGTGTTTGATATGCGCTCTTGTGTATTTGTAGGGTATTTAATCGTCTTTCTTTTGGTGCTATCTGCATGTTCCTATCTTTATCCAATTTTGAGTTATTCCCATTTTTATCAACACTTTTCATTCAGGTTTTTCAATTTCCGGGGTCGCTCTACCAGGGTCAAGGATGTTTTTCTCTGCTTTCTGTTTGTTTGTTTGAGATTCGCTCTTGTGTATTTGTAGAGTATTTAATCTTCTTTCTTTTGACACTATCTGTATCCTTCTATCTTTAGCCAATGGAATAAGCTCCCACCGTCAGTGGTCCAGTGTAACACGATTGACTCCTTTATAAACAAGCTCGACCGTCACTTCCTTCAACTTAATATTAACTAGAGTAGAAAAGCAACGTTTTGGAGCCATCTGATTAATGTAAAATCACTTAGGTTTAAGGACAGACCACCTAGTCTGGACCATGGGGTCTGTGTGGTCTGATTTTCTATGTAAATCTATGTAAATTCTCTCTCTCTCTCTCTCTCTCTCTCTCTCTCTCTCTCTCTCTCTCTCTCTCTCTCTCTCTCTCTCTCTATTAATTTTATTATATACCATGAGAATAAGTATGCTGTCAAGAATTGGTATGCTCACTACACAAAGGAAATTGAATAAGATTTTAGGGGGCGAAGGATTACACTTACCACTCTCAAAGGTGACAAAATACTGGTGGAAGCTGTCCCTGTGTTGTTAGTTGTCTCTGTGTTGCTAGTTGTCCCTGTGTCGGTAGCCGTCCCCGTGTTGGTAGTCGTCTCTCTGTTGGTAGTCGTCCCTATGTCGGTAGCCGTCCCTGTGTCGGTAGTCGTCCCTGTGTTGGTAGTCGTCCCTGTGTCGGTAGCCGTCCCTGTGTTGGTAGTCGTCCCTGTGTTAAAATAGTCAATTCCTCATGTCAAAAAACTATCTTCCGAGCCAAAAAGTGTCTTCTGAGCGGTGGTGCCAGATTGTCGTACTCAGGGCATCATAATTACCTGGTTTTGACCCTTAATTATTCCCCGAAGACATCTGCAAGTGACGATTTTAATGATAACTATAAGTTATTCCAGCTATTGGGATGAAGGAGGCAATTTTCAGGTTAGAAGTCGGCAAATGTAGAAGGATTGAGTAGGACAGTTTGTACTCCCGTTTGCACACTTAATAACGTGTCAGAGGGAGGTGTAGATGGTAATGGCTGAGTTGCTTATAATATTTATTCTAACAGTAAAAGGAATATACCTGAGCACATGAGTAAGTACAGAATCAACAAGTTAACGTCACTACTAATTGTCACACGCCCAAATGAAATCAACACTCTTCACGGCAGACACTCGACCAGTCACTAATGAAACACACATATGTACGGTTGGTTACGCTTCACTAACAACAACACTGAGTGTTGTTCCTACTCAACATAACACTAATACTCCAGAACGATCACATGCTACACAGTCACAAGAAATACGGCTTCTCCTAACAGAGTCTCGTAATTCTACTCGCCAGTGTTGCCCCAAGTACAGTAACGGCCACAGCCCAAAAATAGCTTAACTGTTACTGAATTGGTGACTGCGACACTCCTGCTCCTTGCTGAGCTCCTATATAGGGCCAGCGGCTACCATACAAATCGTCACCACCGTGTTGTTTTACATCACAACACGTCACAACACGTCACAAAACGTCATGACAACGCCCACGTGAACAGTTCATGCCCGCCGGCCTTGTACCCGTCCATAGGACCACCCACGAGTGTTCCGCCTCCCGGCACTTCCTGTCTGTGCGCTCACTCCCTATCTGTTCACACATCAGGTCGTGGAGCCAACATGTTCACTGTTCGTTGTTCATTGTAACTTCGTTATGGTTCACCGTTCAACTTGACTTTCTTCATCCTCAGGTTCAGTATTTTTTTCTGAGTTCAGTGGTTCCCTTGAATCCCAGCCAGCGCTTCTGGATGTCGTGTGAGTTGCTGGGAATTTTCTACCACTGTTTGGCTTACTTCAACGTGCTGGGCCGGGGCCCGACAGACAGCGTTGAGTCTGGGCCCCAATAGGCATCAAAACACCAACTTCCGAGCCTAAAACTGTCTTCTGGGGCGCTGATAACTAGACTCATTTATACTCAGAGTTAAAACAGTTAATTCCCGATGATTCCCGGCAATAGTTAGCTGTCAAAAACCCAACTTCCAAATTCAAGGGCATGGAGATACATGCTTAGATCTAATTGCCAATGAATTTCCTTGTCACCTTAACCCGGTAGCAGCGACGGGCCAAATTTGTGGTTTTTTGTAGCAGCGACGGGCCAAATTTGTGGCTTTACCGTGCAGCAGCAACGGGCCAAATTTGTGGCTTTACCGTGCAGCAGCAACGGGCCAAATTTGTGGCTTTACCGTGCAGCAGCAACGGGCCAAATTTGTGGCTTTACCGTGTAGCAGCAACGGGCCAAATTTGTGGCTTTACCGTGCAGCAGCGACGGGCCAAATTTGTGGCTTTACCGTGTAGCAGCAACGGGCCAAATTTGTGGCTTTACCGTGTAGCAGCAACGGGCCAAATTTGTGTTATGATATAAACCCCCAAAAATAGATGATACATAATCTGATCACAAATGCTTCGATATATATTATGAAATGGTTTGTGTGGGGGTGATTTTTTCTCATTTTTCTCGCTCCGAGGGACCATTAACCCAGCAGGGATCCTGTTTCTTAACCCTTTGAGCCGACAACTTTCTTCACCATCCAGCCTCTGCCTTCCTCAGACGGGCCCTTGTTATTAGTAGTAGAATTTACATCTATGAACTCCTGCTTGTAACCATTTCTCAGAACATGGTCCAAAGTGACCCTTCATGCGGTTAACTCACATACTTAACCAGTGGCGTACCCAGAAAATTGAAAAGGGGGGGGCCAATATATATATATATATATATATATATATATATATATATATATATATATATATATATATATATATATATATATATATATATATATATATATATATATATATATTATAAGTGCAGGGATCCCATACAGCTTGAGGATTCGGGTAAGTTCAGGTAAATTTATTATTTTTTTATACATACATGCATGATACATACATATACATACATTGTACATTTTAGAAGTTTGTTGGTAGCATATGATTACAACATAAATCTGGGAGATTTAAATAATCTTTAAAGTACTAATTTTATGTTACTTGAGCGAGCATTACTTTTAAAATCTTGTTCATTTCTGTAATTTGGACTGCAAAAATTTACCCTCGAAACAACACTGCTTAGTTTAGAACTACATGTTCTGATAAAAAAGTAATACACTGGCAAGGAATTTTTTTTTATATTCATATAACATGTATAATCTTCGTTTATACAGGCTGCTGCTGTAATACATATTTTTAAAGATACATGGAAACTGGGTCAGGTATTTTATGAATATAAAATAAAAATTAACTAGATGAATTAGATTAGTTACTGTTAACAACAATACATTGAAACTGGTTTACCTCAAATTTAGGCGTCTGTTCTTACGTGCAAATTCATCAAGGACTTCATGATCAAGATTTGTGTCACAATAGACAAAGTAAGGCCAGTCCATTTAAACGACTTTCACTCATTGCGTTCCTAAGGTATGTTTTAAGCAATTTAAGGGCACTAAAGGATCGCTCATTGGTGGAAGTGCTAACAGGTAGGGTTGAAAAAAATGCAATAAGGTGGAAAAATTTAGATATGTGCCCAATTTTTTGGCACATGCCAATGTCTCAACAACTTGCTTTGACCTCTCATGAGATTCACGACGCTTCCAATAACTCTGCCCCGTAGATATTCACCTTCAACGAGATCTGCATCTACAAGAAATTTTCCATAAAATTCAACTGCCTCCTTCAGTTCACTAAAATAAGTATCAACTGAAAGAGAGGGAACAAGATTTCCCAACAAAAAACTCCTAACTAATGTGTTCAGATGCAAACCTTTCCCTGAGTTGTGCTATAGCAGTGTCCGAAAACTGGAGAAAAATAGCTCTTCGATAGTACTCCTATGGAGTTGCTGTTGGAGGGTTAGCCTTAACTATGTTTCTGATGACCACTGATTGTTCAAGGCTTCTGGCTTCCGTACCTTTCCTCAGCTTGGGCAAAAAGTTGGTTGAACTTATTTCCATCACGATAGGACTGAAGTGCATCTATGCAGCTCTGTACACTTCCAAGAGCACCCATCAGTTCTTGTTGTGACCCCTGCAGCTTTTCCGGCAAGGGTTTAGTGACACTTAGAACTGAGGTGAGCACTTCCAAACTCATGAGAAAACCTGGGTCACTTATTGCTTTAGATTAGGCTTGGCTGCTGATTCTTCACCTGACGTGTTTTGCAGTAATTATTCTTAATCATTATTTCATTATTTACCTACCTGATTAACTGAATTATCCGGGGCATCAGCCGAGTCAGTGGTGACTTTCCTACACCAGATAGAGTATGTACGTGAAGCGTTTTCTGGCGTTTTGTGGCCAAGGAGGAAATAGGTAAAGAAAGGAGAGGCACAAATCCCAAGCCTGCGGGAATTCAAGGAGTGACACGCTATAGAGAAAAAGTACTACATAAAAAGAAAGTGAAGTCTATCAATCATAATTTTCAGAAATTTGGAATTTGTGGTCAGAAAATATTATACGGATAACATGACTAGGCTTCGGCCACGTGAGCCTACGTCGTCAATGAATGTTTCTCAAAAGAGATCACCTGCTCTTATTCAACTCAGCAGCTCCATTGTTCAAGTAATATTTATTTATTCAATATTATTTTTTCTTTGCTAAAGGGGAGGGTCATGGCCCCATGGCCCCCCCCTCGGTACGCCATTGTACTTAACCGTGCTCCCCGTTGAGGGTCCAAAAGCTAGCCCTCCCAGCCTAGTCCTGGTAGCGAAGGGTCATCTCTCACAAAGTCCACGACACCCCCAAATGATTTGATTCCTCGTGTCTCAGGAGCCAGAAGGTTGTGAGCACTGCCAGTTACAGGTGTTGTGGGCGAGTGTTAGGAGCATCTTGTGTTAGAATCTTGTGTTCCTAACTGATGTGCTTGCCGAGATATTGGCACTTGAAGTTGACGCACACACACACACACACACACACACACACACTAACTCCGTGATGGTTCTTGCAGGGAAGGAACTGAGATGAGACCAGACTCAGCAGCCCTCCAGTGAGCCCAGGAGACCACCGAGGGACACCCACGCACCTCATGGCTTGGGGGACGCATGGAGATGGTGGGTGAGTGAAGCAACCCACCCCCTGTGTATGTTCAGGGCCAAGGTTACGTCAGGTCAGGGTCTGCCTTGAAAACAGGTCCTTTCTCTCACTGATTCTCTCCAGGTTTCCTCCGTTTTTCCCTTCTTTCCTCCTCTCTTCTTCCTTTCCTCCTATGCCAAAAAAATAGCTTAATCTTTCCTCTTCCTCCTCCTGTCTTCCTCTTCTTCCTCCTCCTCTTCGTTTCCCTGTTATCTCCACTTTTATCAAGGTCTGTGTATTTCTCCGGCGTAATTTTGGTGGTTTCGTTCATTTCCTCCTCCAAGTTCAACTCCATTTTTCTCATTTTTCCTTCCTCTCTTCTTCCTTTCCTCCTATACCAAAAAACTGCTTAATCTTTCCTCTTCCTCCTCTTGTCTTCCTCTTTTTCCTCCTCCTCTTCGTTTCTCTTTAATCTCCACTTTTATCAAGATTTGTGTATTTCTCCGGTGCAATTTTGGTGGTTTTGTTAATTTTCTCCTCCAAGTTCAAGTCCATTTTTCTCCTCTTTCCTCCACCTCTTCCTCCTTTCCTCCTATGCCAAAAAATAGCTTAATCTTTCCTCTTCCTCCTCCCATCTTTCTTTTCCTCCTTATCCTTTGCATTTCCCTGTTATCTCCACTTTTATCAAGGTCTGTGTATTTCTCTGGCACAATTTTGGTGGTTTCATTCATTTCCTCCTCCAAGTTCAAGTCCATTTTTCTCCTCTTTCCTCCACCTCTTCCTCCTTTCCTCCTATACAAAAAAATAGCTTAACCTTTCCTCTTCCTCCTCCTGTCTTCCTTTTCCTCCTCCTCCTTTTCATTCCTCTTCTATCTCCACTTTTATTAAGGTCTTGTGTATTTCTCCAGTGTAACTTTAGTGGTTTTGTTCACTTCCTCCTCCAAGTTCAACTCCATTTCTCTCCCTTTTCTTTCCTCTCTTCCTCCTTTCCTCCTTCCTCTTCATTTCCTTGTTATCTCCACTTATTTCAAGATCTGTCTCTTTGAAAACTTTGCAGAATGGACGAAAAAACACCAGAAATTGCTTGTATATTTATTGAGCAAACTGACACTTCTTGGAGAGAGAGAGAGAGAGAGAGGGGGGGGATCCCTTATGTGTCTGGGGGGGCATGTGTCTGTGGGGGTTGTCAACACACTGTGGGGGGGACACCCTGTGGGGCCTGGGAGAGAGAGAGAGAGAGAGAGAGAGAGAGAGAGAGAGAGAGAGAGAGACACACACACACACACACACACACACACACACACACACACACACACACACACACACACACACTCTTGGCACTAAACTCTGCCAGACTCTTGCAGGGCAGGAGACAGAGACGAGACCACTGAGCTGAGGAGACCAGTCAGGCCTTCAAGATGCTGCCTAAATGCTGGGGCAGACCAGATGAGACCAGCTGAGACGAGTCCTGTTGGGGAGAAGATGGAGGGAGATTAATTGAGCCAAGGAAGGAGAGAGAGAGAGAGAGAGAGAGAGAGAGAGAGAGAGAGAGAGAGAACTCTCTCTGTATTCCTATAAAAGAGAAGATAATAAAGTTTGGAAATATATATTACAATGGATGTATTTAAACCTATTACTCTTCTCTCTCTCTCTCCACCAGTGAGCTATTGTATTCTTCCCTTCCCTTCCCCTCCCCTCCCAAGATGCCGCCTGGATGTTGGGGAGAGAGAGAGGATGAGATGGAACACTCTCTCTCTCTCTCTCTCTCTCTCTCTCTCTCTCTCTCAGCTGTTGTTGTATAAAAGAGAAGATAAATAAAGTTGAATATTATATAACCATGGATATATTTGAACCTCCTCTCTCTCTCTCTCTCTCTCTTCTTTTTAATGGACCTTATACACCTTTACATTATTTTTTTGAGAGAGAGAGAGAGAGAGAGTGTTCCAGCTTCCAGTCCCTTGCTGAGCTGAGTGACCAGACAGCACCATCCAGTCAGCCATTGCCCTGAAAAGATATATGGTGGTTAGGTCCCAGTAGATTGTGGTGGAGTGGTAGAAATCGTGGTTGAATGTCAGGTCTTGGGTTGACATTTTGGGGTTACAGAGTTGAAAAAGTTTTGAACAAGTCGAGTTTTTCGGTTGATGACTGATGGTTGAATTGTGGTAGACTGGTAGAGGGATGTTGGGCGAATGATTGTGTGGTGGTTAGACCCTGGTAGATTGTGGTAGACTGATAGAAATCATGGTTGAAAGAGGAAATTGTAGCTTACCACATTTCAGCAACTTTCCGTCCCAGCTTCCATCAGTTGTGAGATCTGTAATAATAATAATAATAATAATAATAATAATAATAATAATAATAATAATAAAAGTATATAAAAATTAATCTATTTTCTCATTCCTGAGAGAGAGAGAGAGAGAGAGAGAGAGAGAGAGAGAGAGAGAGAGAGAGAGAGAGAGAGAGAGAGAGTTACCTCCACATCTGAAAAGGAAAATCTATAATCTTCCTTCCTCTTCCTCTTCCTCCTCACACACACAAAAAACATCTCTGTTACACCCCAAAGTTATGACCGCAGCAGCAGCAGCAGTTAGAGGCTAAATTATAGTCACAAGTTGTAGTGTGTCGTGCCAAGTCCCTGCTGGTGAGCCTGGTTCAGACCCTCACACCAACCACCTCCCAGGGCCAAAACGGATGTAGATTGAGTTCTAATGTGTGTTTCCTTAGGTTCACGGTACAGAGGAAGGGTTACACTACCACCAGGGTCACACACCTAACCCGGGAAATGCCCACAACTCCTAGGAAAGCCTGGTCAAATGTGTGTTTCCTTAGGTTCATGGTACAGAGGAAGGGTCACACTACCACCAGGGTCACACAACTACCCCGGGAAATGCCCACAACTCCTAGGAAAGCCTGGTGAAATGTGTGTTCCCTTAGGTTCATGGTACAGAGGAAGGGTCACACTACCACCAGGGTCACACAACTACCCCGGGAAATGCCCACAACTCCTAGGAAAGCCTGGTCA
This sequence comes from Eriocheir sinensis, assembly GCF_024679095.1. Classification (NCBI taxonomy): domain Eukaryota; kingdom Metazoa; phylum Arthropoda; class Malacostraca; order Decapoda; family Varunidae; genus Eriocheir; species Eriocheir sinensis. The sequence goes on along the minus strand of NC_066531.1, from coordinate 17,840,824 downwards.
AATGTGTGTTCCCTTAGGTTCATGGTACAGAGGAAGGGTCAAACTACCACCAGGGTCACACAACTACCCTGGGAAATGCCCACAACTCCTAGGGAAAGCCTTGCCAAATATGTGTTTCTTTAGGTTCACGGTACAGAGGAAGGGTCACACTACCACCAGGGTCACACACCTACCCCAGGAAATGCCCACAAATCCTAAGAAAGCCTGGTCAAATGTGTGTTTCTTTAGGTTCACAGTACAGAGGAAGGGTCACACTACCACCAGGGTCCATAGCTGGGCACGATAACAGAAAATCTTATTCCCGATAACCAATAATGGAAAACCTTATCGGTGATAACCGATATTCGTTAACTGGAGAAACAAATATAGGCGATAACCGATACCCGATATAAATCCACAATTCCGATAGACAAAAACGATATTATTGATATTTCAAATAAAAAACATAGATGACTTCAAATTTTCATTATCAGTATTTTAGAAAATTTACAAAACCTGAAAACCACACGTTGACACGTACCTATGGACAGTAATACTAGAAACGCCTGAACCGGTGTTGTGTTATTTGGCGTCCCCACCGTCAAAAGCTGGCACTTTTGTTTACAAACACTGGTCTCTCGTGAACTGTGCATGCTCAGACCAGCAAGCCTAGACCTGTACAGTCTCACAAAGCTTTTTAACCATAATTAGGAGTTGCTGGAAGGCTGAATCAGACATACAGTACTGTATTTATATGTACAGAGTGTCGTTCTAGAAACAGCGAGGATGGTGGTACTGTATGTCTGATTCAGCCTTCCAGCAACTCTTAATGTGTTAAAAAGCTTTGTGAGACTGTACAGGGCTACACTTACTGGTCTGAACAGTTCACGAGAGACCAGTGTTTGTAAACTTTGACGATGGGACACCAAATAACACAACACCGGGTGCCTTCAATACCATGGCATGCTCACAAACGAATATGGAATATCAACTTTGAGGCAGTGAATAATCATTTTGGGGGCAAAGTTAAATGATTTTTCTCTTTGATATATTGATTTTTGAGTAACATAAAAATATAAGCTAGTGTTTTAATGTTGATGATCTAAGTATGAAATCTCTTCACTGAAGATATTTCATACCCCAAAGTTTTTTTCACACAACACCGGGCGCCACGTGTAGGGAGGAGACAACGCTTTTTTTTTTTTTTTTTTTTTGAGGCAGAAAAAAGTATCGATTATCACTAGTTTGGTTACAAAAGTAACGATGATACCGATATATACTTAAATAAGTAGCGGATGGCCGATAACCCAATTTTGTTATCAGCGATAAAGTATTGCGATAACTTATCGCGATAACGCCCAGCTATGCCAGGGTCACACACCTACCTCGGGAAATGCCCACAAATCCTAAGAAAGCCTAGTCAAATGTGTGTTTCCTTAGGTTCACGGTACAGAGGAAGGGTCAAACTACTACCAGGGTCACAAAACTACCCCTGGAAATGCCCACAACTCCTAGGAAAGCCTTGGCAAATATGTGTTTCTTTAGGTTCATGGTACAAAGGAATGGTCAAACTACCACCAGGGTCACAAAACTGCCCCTGGCAATACCCACAACACCTAGGAAAGCCTGGTCAAATGTACGTTTCCTTAGGTTCATGGTACAGAGGAAGGTTCACACTACTACCAGAGTCACGAAACTACCCCTGGGAATGCCCACAACTCCTAGGAAAGGCCTGGTCAAATGTGTTTCCTTAGGTTCACAGTACAGAAGAAGGGTCAAACTACTACCAGGGTCACAAAACTACCCCTGGAAATGCCCCCACAACTCCTAGGAAAGCCTTGGCAAATGTGTGTTTCCTTAGGTTCATGGTACAGAGGAAGGGTCACACTACCACCAGGGTCACACAACTATCCCTGGAGATGCCCACAACTCCTAGGAAAGCCTTGTCAAATGTGTGTTTCCTATGTTCACAGTACAGAGGAAGGGTCACAAAACTACCCCTGGAAATGCCCACAACTCCTAGGAAACCTTTGTCAAATGTGTTTCCTTAGGTTCACAGAACAGAGGAAGGGTCACAAAACTACCCCTGGAAATGCCCACAACTCCTAGGAAAGCCTGGTCAAATGTGTGTTTCTTTAGGTTCACAGTACAGAGGAAGGGTCACAAAACTACCCCTGGAAATGCCCACAACTCCTAGGAAAGCCTGGTCAAATGTGTGTTTCTTTAGGTTCACAGTACAGAGGAAGGGTCACAAAACTACCCCTGGAAATGCCCACAACTCCTAGGAAAGCCTGGTCAAATACGTGTGGCGGTCGATATGTGGGCCCTGAGAGAGAGAGAGAGAGATAATGTTCCATAATAGACTCAGAGCAGAGTGAGGATGAGTCATTTTCTCGCCGGCAACACACAATAAGTTACCCGAGTAATACCTTCACCTGGATCACAGTCTGTTCACTCCAGGACGGCAATGAGTCAGGGTTTTTTTTTTTTACAGCTAAGGAGACAGTTCAAGGGCGTAAAGAAAAATATATATAAAAAAAAAGCCCGCTACTTACTGCTCCTGAATAGAGGTCAAAGGTTTGGTGCAGGAGGTCACATCTTGCCTCCTGCCCGGGGTGGCCTCAGAGCACGCTGCATCCCGCCTCAACGCTGCGGCAAGTGACGTGTGAACAGATCGTCGCCGGCACATGTTACCCGGTGGTGGTGGCAGCAGCGGGGATCATGTTTCTTAATGGTCCCTCTGAGCGAGAAAAATGGGAAAAAATCATCACTCACACAAACCATTTCATAATGTATATCAAAGCATTTGTGTTCAGTTTATGCATCATCTATTTTGGGGGGTTTATGTCATGGCACAAATTTGGCCCGTCGTTGCTACACGGTAAAGCCAAAATTTGGCCCGTCGCTGCTACACGGTAAAGCCACAAATTTGGCCCATCACTGCTACCAGGTTGATATGCTTGCTTGTATGAGATTACTTGAACAGTTGGCTGTCATGCACTTCAAGATACCCTAAACTTAACTAGCCTAACCTAACAAAACCCTAAACAGTTACTAACAGGTTTTGACTCAGAAAATTCATCTATGCTTCCTTGCTAATGAGACTTTCTATGCAACACAGTGAGGTCATTCTGTGTTGATTTATACCATAAGGTGCTGGCTGTCATAGTGTTTCAAGATACACTAAACTTAACTAACCTAACAAAACCCTAAACAGTTACTACAGGTCTTGACTCAGAAAATTCATACATGCTTCCTTACTAACAAGACATTTTATACAACAAAGTGAGGTCATTCTGTGTTGATTTATACCCTAAGGTGACCCTAAACCTAACGTACCCTAACAAAACCACAAACAGTTATTATATACATCTTGGCTTACAACTACTACTACTACTACTACCACCAATACCTTATAAGCCAGGAGAAGTCTTGCTGTGCCTCCTCAGGTTGGCGTAGCCCTGGGCGGGGAGTGTTCCAGCCTGGGCACCACCAACACCGGCAGCTCAGGAGGGAAAACTTGACGGCCGCCAGGTCTGAAAAAGTTTGGACGTTTTGTGAGCTAGCTCTAAAAATATTAAAGATAGCTCAGCAGGATTTTGTGCTCATGTGTATCAATAATTTATGAACACACACACACACACACACACACACACACACAAGAAAGAAATTAGAAAGTTGGAAAGAATACAAAGAGCAGAAACTAAATTACCGGAAACTCTGAGAGAACATACTTATGAAGAAAGACTGGAGAAATTGGGACTAACAACACTGGAGAGCAGAAGAGAGAGAGGGGACCTAATAGCATTGTACAGGATACAAGAGGGATTGGAGAAACTGGACAGGTAAATACAACTAGGTAAATACACACACACACACACACACACACACACACACACACACACACACACACTTTCATTCCATTCTGTTGTAAATATCTTAATTAATGTTTAGTTTGTGTACAGTCGCGATATGAAGTGATGTCGCCGCTCTCAAAATGTTTCGTACGGGAGCATTTGAAGGTAACGGAAGTGATGTGTATTTATTGTTTATGTTATAATGTTCCCTTTTAATGATAATCTATAATACCTTGTGATGTAAAACACGGTAAAATAACGTAGCAGTACCTGAATTACAATTATACATTCATTTGCTTTAAAAAATGCGACTGCGAATGTCATGTGTTGTCTTCAGTACTGAAGACAACCTTGAAATGATTTAGCTCACGTCGTGTGCTTATCTTTGCAAAACAGTTGTTATACATTGTTCAGATTTAGGCGATATATATATATATATATATATATATATATATATATATATATATATATATATATATATATATATATATATATATATATATATATATATATATATATATATATATATATATATATTGGATCATTCCATGAACTGTCTTCTGCAGTTATTAACACACACGCACAGTATGACATGAAGCGAATGGACAGTTACTGGCGTTACTTTGCGTTTTATTGATTAAGAAACGATCAAATAATAAGGTTTCTCATTAAACTTCTATTCTATTACTAAATACATATGTGCTGTTTATCTCTCACCTAACTCTACCAACTATGTAAAATTCTTTGACTATTTGAATTCTAAAGTGGAGCACATCTTGACCCACTCTCTCTTCGCTGAAATCTCCATCCTAGGAGATTTCAATGTTCACCACCAGCTTTGGCTTTCATCCTCTTTCACTGACCATCCTGGTGAACAAGCCTACAACTTTGCTATCCTCAACGACCTAGAGCAGTTGGTCCAGCACCCTACACGTATTCCCGACCGTCTTGGAGACCGGCCCAACATTCTAGACCTCTTCCTTACCTCAAACCCTTCTGCTTATTCTGTCAAACTGTTCTCTCCGTTGGGCTCCTCCGATCACAATCTTATTTCTGCATCCTGTCCTATCGCTCCTGTACACCCTCTGGACCCACCGAAGAGGCGATGCTTCTGGCATTTTGCTTCAGCTCGGTGGGACGACCTGAGGATGTACTTTTCCATTCCGTGGAATGATTATTGCTTCCAGGAGACAGACCCTCTGTGTGTGCTCAGCGCATCACAGAGGTGATTGTCTCTGGAATGGAGGCATACATTCCTCGTTCTTTCTCTACTCCTCACGCTAAAAAGCCTTGGTTTAATCACGCTTGTTCTCGTGCTGTCAATGATAGAGAGGTAGCTCACAAAAGGTACCAGAGCCTTCAAACTAATGCTAATTATGAACTTTACATTTCTGCCCGAAATCGTGCCAAATCTATTCTCCGACTAACCTTAAAATTCTTTCATTAATAGAAAATGTCAAAACCTTGCTTTCTCTAACTCTTCCCGTGACTTCTGGCGTCTAGCCAAAAACATCTCCTCCAACTTCACTTCTTCATCTTTCCCTCCACTCCTCAGTCCTGACGGCAACACTGCCGTCTCATCTATCTCTAAGGCTGAACTCTTCTCTCAAACTTTTTTCTAAAAACTCCACTCTGGACGATTCTGGGCATATTCCTCCTACTCATCCCCTCTCTGACTTCTTTATGCCTGTTATAAAGATTCTTCAAAATTATGTTTTCTCTGCCCTCTCTGGCCTCAATCATCAGAAGGCTTAGGAGTCTGATGGAGTGCCTCCGATTGTCCTTAAGACCTGTGCTTCTGTGCTAATACCCTGCCTGGTCAAACTCTTTTGCCTCTGCCTTTCAACATCTACCTTTCCTTCTTGCTAGAAATACACCTACATACAGCCTGTGCCAATCGCTCAAACTACCGTCCTAAAGCTTTAGTTTCCTGTCTTTCTAAAGCTTTTGAATCAATACTTAATCGGAAGATTCATAAGCACATATCTACTTCTGACCTTCTGTCTGATCGCCAGTATGGGTTCCGCAAGGCGTTCTAATGGTGATCTCCTAGCCTTCTTAACTGACTCTTGATCATCCTCTCTTAGCCGTTTCGGTGAAACTTTTGCTATTGCGCTGGACATATCAAAAGCTTTTGATAGGGTCTGGCACAAATCTTTGCTTTCCAAACTACCCTCATACGGTATCTATCCTTCTCTCTGTACCTTTATCTCCAGTTTCCTTTCTGACCGTTCTATTTCTGCCGTGGTAGACGGTCATTGTTCTTCCCCTAAATCTATTAACAGTGGTGTCCCACAGGGTTCTGTCCTATCTCCCACTCTTTTTCTGTTGTTCATTGATGATCTTCTTTCCAAAACGAACTGTCCTATCCATTCCTACGCCGATGATTCCACTCTGCATTACTCAACTTATTTTAATAGAAGACCCACCCTACAGGGACTTAACGACTCAAGGCTGGAGGCTGCAGAATGCCTCAGACCTTACTATTATTTCCGATTGGGGCAAAGAAGAACCTGGTGCCCTTCAACGCCTCAAAAACACAGTTTCTCCACCTATCCACCCGACACAATCTTCCAAACAACTATCCCCTATTCTTTGACAACACCCAGCTATCACCTTCCTCAACACTAAACATCCTCGGTCTATCCTTAACTCAAAATCTCAACTGGAAACTTCATATCTCATCTCTTACTAAATCAGCTTCCTCGAGGCTGGGCGTTCTGTACCGTCTCCGCCAGTTCTTCTCCCCTGCACAGTTGCTGTCCATATACAGGGGCCTTGTCCGCCCTCGTATGGAGTATGCATCTCGTGTGTGTGGGGGCTCCACTCCCACAGCTCTTCTGGACAGAGTGGAGGCTAAGGCTCTTCGTCTCATCAGCTCTCCTCCTCATACTGATAGTCTTCTACCTCTTAAATTCCGCCGCAATGTTGCCTCTCTTTCTATCTTCTATCGATATTTCCACGCTGACTGCTCTTCTGAACTTGCTAACTGCATGCCTCCCCCCCTCCCGCGGCCCGCTGCACACGACTTTCTACTCATGCTCATCCCTATACTGTCCAAACCCCTTATGCAAGAGTTAACCAGCATCTTCACTCTTTCATCCCTCACGCTGGTAAACTCTGGAACAATCTTCCTTCATCTGTATTTCCTCCTGCCTACGACTTGAACTCTTTCAAGAGGAGGGTATCAGGACACCTCTCCTCCCGAAATTGATCTTTCTTTCGGCCACCACTTTTAATTCTCTTTTGGGAGCAGCGACTAGGAGGCTTTTTTATTATAATTGTTTTCTTTTTTTGTGCCCTTGAGCTGCCTCCTTTGTTGAAAAAAAAAAAAAATATATATATATATATATATATATATATATATATCTATATATATATATATATATATATATATATATATATATATATATATATCTATGTATATATATATATATATATATATATATATATATATATATATATATATATATATATATATATATATATATATATATATGGTAGCCTAACTTAAGCTATTCCAGAGTGAGTGGAGCCCCCCCCCCTTCACTCCTTAAGAATACAGTATTACCACCACCACCACCACCACCACCTCCTCCAGCAAAATAAGAGTAAATAATAAAAAAAAATTACCATAAATTCTAATGTTAGTGCCCCAGACCAAACCACCTGGCACTCACCTTAGGGGGCCTGGGCAGCGTGGCACTGGTGTGGGGGCCCAGGGAGAGGGGGCAGGGGCTCTCACCATCAATGGGAGGACTGGCCTTGCAATCGATGGAATTGCTGAAATAATAATAATAATAATAATAATAATAATAATAATAATAATAATAATAATAATAATAATAATGTAATTGGTTTGTTTTTGTTTTATAATGTAGGTTTATGATCAAGGATTTTAGGACTTTAGGAGGACTTGGTCATGTCTGGAGGGTCCTTGCTGGCGATTACGAGTCCAACACGTGATCAGGCCGTGGTGTATTACACACATACAAACACACACACTTATTTTTTGTGAACCAATTTATTTCAAAGTCTCAGTCTGTGTTTTTTCAGCAATATATATGTGTGTCCCTTTAGCCCTTGACTTAACATCCTGTTCCTGACCTCTCATGACCTGTAAATCCATGTAAACATTCCCGTCATAATGTTTGTGGCAGATTTCTCCTTGTTAAAGTGTGTACACTTATCCCAGTGCTCCAACCTTGCCTTGTTTTGATTTTTGATTTATTTTATTTTTTATTTTTTGACGTCTACGCCTGTTGCGCCGGTAGGCCTTCCTTCGTGTCAGTGATGGTCGGCCCAGCCCGTTGTGGCGCAGGCAAGTGTTTATAGTGGCGCCATCTTACACTGGCTCATGCTGCCCCCTGGAGCTCATCTTTAATCCTAGAATCTAGAGTCCGGGTTGATAGGTGGTCTTCTGGGCAGCATGTGGGTAGTCTTAGGCCTCTCGGCGGTGGCTCAAAAATCCCAGCTTGTGGCACCGGGCGGGGATTGACCTCGCGTCGTCCTGAACGCAGCACCGTCACACTATCCACTCAGCCACCGCCTCCTCCACCAGCCTCTCTCTCAGCCACCTTTTGTAACTGCCCCTCCCTTCCCTTCCCTTCACTTTTCCAGCCCTCCTTCCCTTCCTTCACTTTTCCAGCCCTCCTTCCCTTCCCTTCACTTTTCCAGCCCCTCCCTTCCCTTCACTTTTCCAGCCCCTCCCGTCCCTTCCCTTCACTTTTCCAGCCCCTCCCTTCCCTTCCCTTCACTTTTCCAGCCCCTCCCTTCCCTTCCCTTCACTTTTCCAGCCCCTCCCTTCCCTTCCCTTCACTTTTCCAGCCTCCTTCCTTCCTTCACTTTTCCAGCCCTCCTTCCTTCCTTCACTTTTCAGCCCTCCTTCCTTCCTTCACTTTTCAGCCCTCCCTTCCTTCCTTCCTTTTCCAGCCCTCCTTCCCTTCCTTCACTTTTCCAGCCCTCCTTCCCTTCCTTCCTTTTCAGCCCTCCTTCCTTCCTTCACTTTTCCAGCTCCTTCCTTCCCTTCCTTCACTTTTCAGCCCTCCTTCCCTTCCCTTCACTTTTCCAGCCCTCCTTCCCTTCCTTCACTTTTCCAGCCCTCCTTCCTTCCTTCACTTTTCAGCCCCTCCTTCCCTTCCTTTTCCAGCCCTCCTTCCTTCCTTCACTTTTCCAGCCCTCCTTCCCTTCCTTCACTTTTCCAGCCCTCCTTCCTTCCTTCACTTTTCCAGCCCTCCTTCCCTTCACTTTTCAGCCCTCCTTCCTTCCTTCACTTTTCCAGCCCCTCCTTCCTTCCTTCCCTTCCTTCCTTTTCAGCCCTCCTTCCTTCCTTCACTTTTCCAGCCCTCCTTCCCTTCCTTCCTTTTCAGCCCTCCTTCCTTCACTTTTCAGCCCTCCTTCCTTCCCTTCACTTTTCAGCCCTCCTTCCTTCCTTCACTTTTCCAGCCCTCCTTCCCTTCCCTTCACTTTTCCAGCCCTCCTTCCCTTACCTTCACTTTTCCAGCCCCTCCCTTCCCTTCCCTTCACTTTTCCAGCCCCTTCCTTCCCTTATTGCCACAGCCCCTTCATTTTCTTCACCCTGTGGCAGCCCCTTCCTTACAAACACCACCTCAGCCCCCTCTCATGACAGCCCTTTTCTTCCCTCTATACAAGCCCTTAAACAGCCTTACAAAGCCAAAAAGGACCCTTTTCTTGAACCCATAGCATCCTGGCAGCCCCCTTTCTCACTTTTATCTCTCATTTCAGCCCCTTTCCTTCCCTCTACCCTCTCTCTCAGACCCATAATCAGCCCTCACTTTCTCAGCCCTTCCCTTACACTCAATCTTTCAGCCCCAATAGCAACCTTATAGCCCTTCCCTTTCCTCTATGCTCTTTCTCAGTCCCCTCAGCCCCCTAAACAGCCCTAAATCAGTCCATTTTTAGACCAATAGCATCCTAACACCCTGTATCTCTCATTTCAGCCTCTTTCCTTCGCTCTTCTTCTCCTTCAGTCCCAAAACAGCCCCTAAATTCCCCTACCTTCTCTTAGGCCACAGAGTGAGCGAGGGCAAGAAACTTTAATACACAATATAAGCAATGGAGGTGTTGGCCACACTGGCAGGTACTGGCGAGAAAGCTTGGAGGTGATCAGCGAGAAAGAGAGGAGAGTTGACGATTAACTTTTCTCACGCGAGATTGCTCGGTCAGGTGTGACATCACAGACATGCTTCCATTTTACAGCAAACCCTCGATATAACGGACTAATTGGGGCGGACCTTAGTCCGTTAATGCTGAAAGTCCGTTATGAGCAGCGAAAAAAAAAAATGTAAAATAATACCAATGAACCAAATAATGTAGGTATATCTATATTTTTTTATTGTGTTATCTGCAAGTTGTCTGTGTAGCCGCTTGGCGATGGACTGTGAGCCACTGAAGCTGGCAGTGGGGCCCTGCTGGGGGCCATATTGCTACGGGGAAATTTTACAAGTGTGCCAATTCCACACTGGTAGACAAAACTTCTTAATGTTTGTAGTTATCGAGGTGTTAATCTGTTGACTCTTTCTGTCACGATATTTTAATGATTGACTTTTCCATGCCTGTGTTACACCCGCCGCAGCTGCAGCGCTGATAGCTCGCAAAGAGATGTTTAACTTGCTGACAGTTTCTACAGTTCACTCACTGCTCACAAAGGTCACATGTGGACAAACTAGAACAAAACCAGGCAAATTGATGTTTTTCCTCCTGTGCATTCCCACAGTGCACATGCATGGTGGACAGCAGAGCGACTTATTTCTGCAAGGAGGTATTTCTCGCAACACAGGCCCGCCAATTGGACCACGCATGCCGATACCATGTCCAGTCCCGCGCTGCGTATTTCCTCACTGCGTGCAGAATAAATCTACTGACCAAACATAACTTAACCTTGCCACCGACCTTGGGGCTTAGCCCCCTCAACCCACTTATTTGTGTCAGTACCAACACTCACAAACACTTGGCTATTTTCCATTACCTTTACGTCCTGGATTGATGCACAAGACTTTGTTGTGGTGTGAATACGCTCTTCATTTGAATGGAGACACGAAGAGGAAAATATTTCATGAGGTGGGCTGAAAAGACTGCAGTAAGTGAAGGATGGGGCAGCAGGAGGAGGGCAGGTGGCCAGCAGGAGCTATGGGCTGTGGTAAGCCAAGGATGGGGCAGCTGGTGGAGGGTCAGGTGGGCAGCAGGAGCTATGGGCTGTGGTAAGCCAAGGATGGGGCAGCAGGAGGAGGGGCAGGTGGCCAGCAGGAGCTATGGGCTGTGGTAAGCCAAGGATGGGGCAGCAGGAGGAGGGGCAGGTGGGCAGCAGGAGCTATGGGCTGTGGTAAGCCAAGGATGGGGCAGCAGGAGGAGGGGCAGGTGGCCAGCAGGAGCTATAGGCTGTGGTAAGCCAAGGATGGGGCAGCAGGAGGAGGGCAGGTGGGCAACAGGAGCTATTGTAGTTACCAGGCGGTGGCTCAAAAAAACTATCTACTCTCGGTGGGTCTCTGTGACCCTCTGACCTAAAATCCTTTAAAAGCAGGTCCGTTATAACCAGGGTTTACTGTATTTGCCATAACTCAACTCATGCATTAGATAGTACATTTTGGTTAAAACAATTAGACGCAGCAGCAATTGTAGAACTCAAATAACTACAAATATGTTTGTGAAAGCTCAATAAAACATAAACTGAATAAACTGGGTAGGCGGTGGCTGAACTGGTAGCGTACTGGGCCCACATTCACCGTGTGATGGACGACGCGGGTTCGAATCCCCACGCTACCACCTCGGATTTTTCAGTCACCGCCGAGTGGCTTAAAACTACCCACATGCTGTCCTGAAGACCACCCATCAACCCGGACTCTAGAGGAAGCCGTCCAAGTGAATCAAGAACGAGTTCCGGGGGACAGCATGAGCCAATGCAAGATGGCGCCACTATAAACACTCGCCTGCGCCAGAACGGGCTGGGCCGACCATCAGACCCCACCTGGAAGAAGCCTTGGGCCTACCATCAGGCCCCACTGGGAAGATGCCTACTGGCGCAATAGGCAACAACGTAAAAAAAAAAAAAATAAATAAATAAAATAATGACGAGTTGAAGTTAAATAATCAGTCCGTAATGTTTATAACACACTGTGCATATAGCTACCACTTGCAGCGGCTATCAAGTAAAGACTAAAATAAACGATTCCATCTTATAGAGAAAAGCCTCCTGATGGTGTATACAAATTTTTCATAAAACGCCAAATAAGTGAAGCACGGAACTGTGTATATAAATTTTCCACCTCATTCCTCGACGGGGTGGGTGCCGGCAAGGAGTGTGTAGTGTTGCTGCGCTATACTGCTCCGCGGAGTCGCATTGCCATGACAACCTTCGCCTCGCCTCGCTTTTCGTGTGGCCACAGAAACTCGCCTCGCCGCTCTCGCTAGCTTCCTCACTTTCTGTGTGGCCTTACACTCTCAGCCCTAAAGCAGCCCTCTAAAAAGCCCCAAACCAGCCCATTACTAAACCCATAGCACCCTGACAACTCCTTCTCAGCCCCTGTCCTTCCCTTCTACTCTTTTCCACCCCCTCAGGCACCAAAATCAGACCCAAAATTACCCGTCTCTTTTTTTTCTCTCAGCACTGACAGTAACCCTACAGTCTTATCCCTGCCCTCTCGCCCCTAAAAACAGCCCCTTCAGACCCCAATCACCCGCCTCTTAGATCGGCGAAGGCTACGGTGTCTCCTAGTCTTGGGTGACCCGTACTTGATCTTGAGGTTGCGGGCGGGTTCGATCCTAGCATAGGTTATGTCGTGCAGCTCAGCTCGGGACAGTCCTGGGTCAGCTTGGAGGTGGAGTGTGAGGCGCCGACGCAGCTCCTCGGGAAGTTTCCAGTGACGAGACTCCGAGGGTGACCGAGATCTTGACCTATGGGGTAAGGGAGGGGTTAGGAGGGGGAGGTGGGGGGAGGGTAGTAGAAGGAAGGAAGGGAAGGGGGAGGTTGAAGAAGAAAAATAATAAGAAAAAGAAAATATATGAAAAGAAAATTTATATTATAAGGAAAGAAAAAATATAAAGAAGAAGAAGAGGAGGAGGAAAGGGAGAAGGGGAGGGAAGAAGGAAATAATTATGAATATGAAATAATAAAAAAAATTAAAAAATAAAATAAAATAAATATATAAAAAAAAGTGTGCAAGTCTCTCTCTCTCTCTCTCTCTCTCTCTCTCTCTCTCTCTCTCTCTCTCTCTCTCTCTCTCTCTCTCTCTCTCTCTCTCTCTCTCTCTCTCTCTCTCTCTCTCTCTCTCTCTCTCTCTCTCTCTCTCTCTCTCTCTCTCTCTCTCTCTCTCTCTCTCTCTCTCTCTCTCTCTCTCTCTCTCTCTCTCTCTCTCTTCTTCCTTCCTTCCATAACTCAAAACTTCTCTCTCTCTCTCTCTCTCTCTCTCTCTCTCTCTCTCTCTCTCTCTCTCTCTCTCTCTCTCTCTCTCTCTCTCTCTCTCTCTCTCTCTCTCTCTCTCTCTCTCTCTCTCTCTCTCTCTCTCTCTCTCTCTCTCTCTCTCTCTCTCTCTCTCTCTCTCTCTCTCTCTCTCTCTCTCTCTCTCTCTCTCTCTCTCTCTCTCTCTCTCTCTCTCTCTCTCTTCCTTCCCTTCCATAACTCAAACTCTCTCTCTCTCTCTCTCTCTCTCTCTCTCTCTCTCTCTCTCTCTCTCTCTCTCTCTCTCTCTCTCTCTCTCTCTCTCTCTCTCTCTTCCCTTCCCTCTCTCTCTCTCTCTCTCTCTCTCTCTCTCTCTCTCTCTCTCTCTCTCTCTCTCTCTCTCTCTCTCTCTCTCTCTCTCTCTCTCTCTCTCTCTCTCTCTCTCTCTCTCTCTCTCTCTCTCTTCTTCCTTCCTCTCTCTCTCTCTCTCTCTCTCTCTCTCTCTCTCTCTCTCTCTCTCTCTCTCTCTCTCTCTCTCTCTCTCTCTCTCTCTCTCTCTCTCTCTCTCTTCCTTCCCTTCCATAACTCAAACTTTCTCTCTCTCTCTCTCTCTCTCTCTCTCTCTCTCTCTCTCTCTCTCTCTCTCTCTCTCTCTCTCTCTCTCTCTCTCTCTCTCTCTCTCTCTCTCTCTCTCTCTCTCTCTCTCTCTCTCTCTCTCTCTCTCTCTCTCTCTCGTCCACTCTCTCTCTCTCTCTCTCTCTCTCTCTCTCTCTCTCTCTCTCTCTCTCTCTCTCTCTCTCTCTCTCTCTCTCTCTCTCTCTCTCTCTCTCTCTCTCTCTCTCTCTCTCTCTCTCTCTCTCTCTCTCTCTCTCTCTCTCTCTCTCTCTCTCTCTCTCTCTCTCTCTCTCTCTCTCTCTCTCTCTCTCTCTCTCTCTCTCTCTCTCTCAATCCCTTCGTCTCATTTTCTTATTTACTTTATTTTCTCTTTAATCCATGCCTCTTCTAACCCTTCCTCCTCCTCCTCCTCCTCCTCCTCCTCCTCCTCCTCCACAGCCGTGCTTCCTACGTCTCCTCTTACGGGAGTTCCGATGCTGTAAGGAATCCACTTCTGTATCCACTCCAGACAGCTGGTATCCACTCTTAGGGGTCAGGTTGTGGACGCTGGCTGTGTGACCTCCGACCTGCATGTGGTGACCTGTTGTGACCTGCGCCCGTTGTGGCTCATCTGACCTGTGGATGTGGGGACATTATTTTTTTGGGAGAGAGAGAGAGAGAGAGAGAGAGAGAGAGAGAGAGAGAGAGAGAGCCCTCTAGCCCCCCCCCAAAAGTACAGGCCTGAGATGAAATGTGAAAACAGGGTGAGTTAAAGGGGCAAAAAAAAAAAAAAAATAAATAAACATTAGGCAGGTTACATAAGGATACGTTAGGTTAAGTTAGTTTGATTTAATTTGTCATGCTCAGATTAAGTGTCAAAACGAGGGGTCGCGGGGTTCAAAGTCTCCCATTAAGGAGGTCACGTTAGGTTAGGGCAGTGTGACCCCTAGACTGTGGATTTCCTACCAGAATACCTCACCAAGCTACAGGAATGGAACAAAAGTGTCTGCTACAATTCAATGAAGAAAAATGTAAAGGCCTGCACACCAATACCACATGGGAAACACACCACTATCCACCACAGAGTAAGACCTGCGACCATTATGTTACCAGGCTACCAGTGAAGGGATATCCAGCACACCAATACCACATGGGAAACACTCCACTATCCACCACAGAGTAAGACCTGCGACCATTATGTTACCAGGCTACCAGTGAAGGGATATCCAGCACACCAATACCACATGGGAAAGCCACCACTAGCCACCACAGAGGCAGAGAAAGACCTGGGACTATATGTTACCAGGCTACCAGTGAAGGGATATCCAGCACACCAATACCACATGGGAAACACTCCACTATCCACCACAGAGGCAGAGAAAGACCTGGGACTATATGTTACCAGGCTACCAGTGAAGGGATATCCAGCACACCAATACCACATGTGAAACACTCCACTATCCACCACAGAGGCAGAGAAAGGCATGGGACTATATGTTACCAGGCTACCAGTGAAGGGATATCCAGCACACCAATACCACATGGGAAACACTCCACTATCCACCACAGAGGCAGAGAAAGGCATGGGACTATATGTTACCAGGCTACCAGTGAAGGGATATCCAGCACACCAATACCATTTGGGAAACACTCCCGACCAATGGAGGTTTTAGGTCATGCTCTAAAACCTCCAGCCGACCTCTCAGGTCGCTGCCAGTCGTAAAGAAGGTTGCCGTCCAGTGGCCGAATGGACTGCGTCTGGACGGCTAGTGGACTGCCACTGGTGGCCAACAGCTGACCATTAACTGTTGAACGGCGACCGGATGGCAAGCGGACGCCGTCTGGTTGCCGTCAGAGAGAAGGAGATCACTGATGGTCGCCGTACACTTTTCATCTGTCATTGGCCGTGGTTGACGTCCGGCCTTCCACCACACGGCGAGTTGTGCGGCGACTGGTGGTAGGTCAAACCACCCTTGCCCGGAAATGAGGTACATTCCTGAGCAGTGACGTCCCACGCCCCTCAGCCCGTCCAAGCTCCGTCCCCACTCAACCTGCTCCACAGGTCAAACACACGGCCAAGTGTGTATGGGTCACCTCTGCCTAACCAAAATAAATCACTGCAGGACATGACGTGCACACCAGTAACAATGAGAGTCTGTAAAGCTATTGGCTGTTATTCACTTCAAAAAGAACTGTTCATTTCATCTTCTGCTCTGCCCAGGGTGACGGAAATGCTTTAGAACGAATGTAATGTTACATACATACTAACAACAGGTTAAACCAAGAGTGCTTGGAGCATTTTTTGCATGTCTGCGGCACATAGGGGGCGGCGGGGGGGTCACAAATATCCGTCTTTTGCTGCAGTGAAGTACAGGATACTTTCATTACCTTTATAAGTAACTGTTTTTTACAAATAATTTACAGAAATAAGAATGGGAAATGTGTAATATAACTGGGTGAAGATATTATGTACTGTAACACGTCAGCTGCAGCTCGTTAAGGGAGGTCGCCGTCCTCATTGCGACAGGACGTGTACTGGTCCTTGCCTGTCGGCCACCGGTCAGCGTATGGTGGGCGTCTTGGCCTGACTCCAGGTGTGAGGCCAAGGTGTGAATCTTGCCGTCCAGCCACCCACTGGACGGACACTAAACGACCACCGGTAGCCGTTCAGTCGCACGACTACTTTGCCACCTATGTGGTCGGGGAGCGGTGGGTGTGAATCGCAGCATTTTGAGGTCGCAGGTGGTCGTTAGCAGGTCGTGAAGTCAGTGTGACTGTAGCTTTAAGTGTTTGGGGGAAAAAAAAAATGCGTGTTACGTAAATTAGGTTCACGTTCGAGTTAGTCTAAATGTTTTCAGCTTGCAGTGTGGCCCAGCGGAAGTTATGTGTGTGTGTGTGTGTGTGTGTGTGTGTGAATATGGAATATCAAATTTGAGGCAGTGAATAATTTGATATATTGATTTTGAGTCTAACAAAAAAATAACCTAGTGTTTTAATGTTGATGATCTAGTTACAAAAATACGAAGATACCGATATTTATTTAAATAAGTAGCGGATGGTTTGTTATCAGCGATAAATATGTGTGTGTGTGTGTGTGTGTGTGTGTGTGTGTGTAAAATAAACCTGAAAACCTTCACTTCCTAACACAACAGGTAAAACACACACACACACACACACACACACACACACACACACACACACACACACAGGATTAACACACCTTCCCCCCCTCTCGGCACCACCGCACTACACTCCCCCACCCCCCTCCTCCCCCACCCCAAGCTCCATCGCCCCAACCCTCCCACACATACCAGACCCCCGATCCCCGTCCCCTTCTTTTTGTACTTGTTCCATTTGCGAAGTAAAATTGTACTCATGATATGTAAATTTTCCGCCTGATGGCTGCTGCAATTGAATAAACCGTTTATTATTATTATTATTATTATTATTATTATTATTATTATTACACGTACCTTTTTAGCAAGCCGCCCCAAAGCCGTGACTCCACCTCCGTTCACCTGTGCAGGAACCTGACACCTGTGGAAGAAGAAAAAGAGTTGTGTCCACAGCCTTAAATGTCTGGGGTTACATTAGATTAAATTTATTCCCCTTCCTCAGATGAAATGTGAAGACAGGGGGGGTGACAAGGTCCCCTGTTAGGTAATTCATGCTAGGCTGAGTTAGGTTACATTTTTTGGCTTGCAGTGTATTCCAACGGAGGTTCAGGATAGGGAGGGATGTTAGAATAAGCTGGTGTTGTATGCCAGAAACAGCTGCCTCATTACTTAAATGCTACACACCAAAATCTACCACAAAAAATAGTTTGCCTACCCAATTACTTAAATACACACCAAAATCTACCAAAAAAAATAGTTTGGCTACCCAATTACTTAAATGCTACACACCAAAATCTACCACAAAAAATAGTTTGGCTACCCAATTACTTAAATGCTACACACCAAAATCTACCACAAAAAATAGTTCACCTACCCAATTACTTAAATGCTACACACCAAAATCTACCAAAAAAAAATAGTTTGCCTACCCAATTACTTAAATACACACCAAAATCTACCACAAAAAATAGTTTGGCTACCCAATTACTTAAATACACACCAAAATCTACCACAAAAAATAGTTTGGCTACCCAATTACTTAAATACACACCAAAATCTACCACAAAAAATAGTTTGCCTACCCAATTACTTAAATACACACCAAAATCTACCAAAAAAAAAGTTTAGCTACCATATTTCTTAACACACCAAAATCTACCATGAAAAAAAGATTAGCTACCATATTACTTAAATACACACCAAAATCTACCAGAAAAAATTGTTTGGCTACCCGATTACTTAAGAGAGGATGACCAAGAGTCAGTTAAGAGAGCAAGAAGATTGCCAGTAAAACGCCCCTTGCGGAACCCATACTGGCGATCAGACAGAAGGTTAGAAGTGGAAAGGTGCTTTTGAATCTTTCATTTAAGGATTGATTCAGAAGCTTTAGGGAAAGTAAAGCTATAGGGCGGTAGTTTGAGGGATTGGAACGGTCACCCTTCTTAGGCACAGGCTGTACAAAGGCATACTTCCAGCAGGAAGGAAAGATAGATGTTGATAGGCAGAGACGAAAGAGTTTGACCAGGCAGGGTGTCAGCACAGAAGCACAGTTTTTAAGGACAATAGGAGGCACTCCATCAGGCAAGTCACAGAATCTGCCAAATTTGATGTAAACATTCAAATTAGGGGCATGAAAGAGTCTGATTAAATAAACGATGGCTGTAACTGTGTGGACCGTGCTGTGTGATTAAATAACCGATGGCTGTAACTGTGTGGACCGTGCTGTGTGTGATTAAATAAACGATGGCTGTAACTGTGTGGACCGTGCTGTGTGTGATTAAATAAACGATGGCTGTAACTGTGTGGACCGTGCTGTGTGTGATTAAATAACCGATGGCTGTAACTGTGTGGACCGTGCTGTGTGTGATTAAATAACCGATGGCTGTAACTGTGTGGACCGTGCTGTGTGTGATTAAATAACCGATGGCTGTCGTTAACCTCTTGAGAGCCTTACTTAATCCAGGAAACAAATAATAAAAGTGTCAAAGTAAAGGCCGGTGGTGGTGGCATCCACTGTATTCGTGTAAAAAAGTAAAAAAAGGAAAAGTAAAAAAATATAAAAAGTAAGAGTCAAAAAAAGTAATAGTGTCCAATTAAATGGTGTTGTCCGCTGTAACTCACATGTGGAGGGTGAGCTTGCAGTCCACAGTGTTCCTGCCCTTACAGCCCGGCGCACAGCAGGAGGCTGCCACCACGCTGCATCGGGACGCACTCGGCTTCACCGCTGGACTGTCCTGGAATACAAAATACTGCTTAATATTCTGGCAAACAGGGTTAACATTTATTCATTTTACAGTAAGGGAGGCAGCTCAAGGGGTGAAAAAGACATTACAAGAAACAAAAAGGCCTGCACCATCTTGGAATACAAAATAGTGGTTAATAATCTGGCAAACAGAGCTTAATATTTGCTTATCTTTAGGTGTCTTTCTGGTGAGGAAGAAAGCACAAGGGGTGCAAAAGAAAGTAGCTACAAGAAACACTAAGGCGTGCACTGTCTTGGCATACAAAATAGTGGTTAATTATCTGGCAAAGACTGCTTAATACGATATTTTTTTTACGTGTTAGCTTGTAGCACCGGTAGGCTTGTTTCAGGGGCCTGGTGGTCGGCCCAAGCCCGTGATGGCACATGCAGGCAATTGTTTATAGTGGTGTGTTATGCACCTGTACAGGTGCCCTGCGCATCATCAATCCAGATCCATCTATTCTTGGCTCATGCTATCCCCCGGAACTCATTCACGATTCATTTGGACGGTGCTTCTAAAGTCATGGTTGATAGACAGTCTTCAGGACAGCATGGTGAATGGTGGTTGATATAATAGCAAATAAGTAAGTTGTACCTCTCTCTCTGAGCTATTTTGCAGCTGCGAGCTAATTCCCACAAAACTGGCTGGCACACCCACCTTTACCTTTAGTGATAGTTTATTGTCAGTGCTCGTCAAAGGTGCCTCTTCTCTGACTCCTAGTCTCATGGTGGTCACATTTATCTATAAACGTTGACACATTCTGGAGATGGTGAAAGAGAAGAGAGTTGATGAGAACGGTGAGAGGGAGACGACTGAAATTTTTCGGCCCCATATCGGTATTATTCTAGTGTTTGCCCACACTCACCCCTCGCAACCAAAATTGGCTAGGGGCCATTGAGACTTCGGGATGCGGTGGTAAACATGAAATCGTCATAAATGTATAGTTTTGAGTTATGAGGGTTGAAAATACCTAGATGTAAGGAAATTCCTTACAATTACTTAGATGTGAAATTTCATACATTCCATTTTTTTTACAACGTCTGAAACCATAAGGTAGTTATTGAAAATCACTCCACACCTCGAGAAAACGATATAACGCCTCCATATTGTACTTGAGGGCATATTATACATACGCACGATGTGTTTACATGGCAACGCCATTGCAATATGAGCAGCGTTATAGCGATCCGGTTAGCAATGATACGCTAGGTGAGACCAGGTCCACCACGCGTGGTTATTTATTTTTTTTTGGAACACGCACCTTTACCTAATACTATTTCCGATGGTACGCTTGGTTAGCGATGGTACGCTTAGTTAGCCATTAGCTCACGCATGTGAGACCAGGTCCACCACGCGTGGTTATTATTTTTTTAGAACACGCACCTTTAAGAGGGGGGGGGTCCAGAGGGGGGCACAGCCCCCCCTTGGTTAGCAGGTCATAAAGTTCGGTTGGAGTAGTTTAAATATGCTCCCCCACCCAAATACCCCGAGTTCACGCAGGTCCCCCAAGATTGTTGGGGGAAGGGGATTAATTTGGCTTCTTTACTTCTAAGTAATTTTTTTTTTTTTTTACTATGATATATGGAGGCGTATTATCATATTCTGGAGGCGCGGAGTCAACATCCACAATCACCTTGTATACTGGGAATACGAGCCCGTGAAGCAGATTCAAAATCCGGTCAGTAAGGATTCACGTGTTCGAAGAGCTCGGGCAAGAGGTTCGAGAGCCTGCACTTCCTGCACAAGCCGCAGTAGTGTTAAGGGCGCGGTGTTGGATGGATCCCGGCTAGCCGGTGGTTTTACTCATGTCAGTGATAAACAATGAAGATACACTGTGTTTGGTGCCACGGACTCTACTTGGAGGACAGAAACCTTGCGATGAGGTGACAACCTACTAGAAAGAGGGCATGAGTGTGGTGGAAGCGGTTTATGTGAGCACAGATGGCCGCCGGTGCCACGCCAGATGGTGAGGTGAGCATCGTTTGGTGGGTTCACTACGCTTCTCTCCCAAAACAAGCTTGGGGATCCACTGAGTGCGTGGTTTTTGTATGGGAAACACTAAATTCATCGCAAACACTTATTTTAGTGGTGGTGGGAGGAAAAATTCCCTAAATTTAGGGACTTTCCCTAGATCTAGGTTTTTTTTTTTATCCCCACCTCCCCCCCACTCAAAAATAAGCGAATGCAACAGTTCGTGTCCCCACCAAACCCGCATTCCTACCAGGTCCCCAGGCTTGTATGGGGGAGGGGAGTATGGGCAAACACTAGAATTTTACCATAGGGAGAGAAGGACTGGTGACTTTGATTACGACTGGAATGGTGGAAGGAAGAAGAGGAAGAGGAAGACCAAGAGCAAATTACATGGATGGATTGGTGAAGCTGGCACGAGGAGGAGTGACATGAGGGCAGGTCATCCCTTGAAAAGAGGCATAACTCGAAAAGTAGACATTTGCGATGGAAATTAGGTACAAAATCGTACAATTCACTACATCTATCACCAGAAAACGTGAACCACGTAACAAAATCACTGGTTGGGTGAAACCGTAAATTGTCCGAAATGGTCCCTCTGTGTTGTTCTGTGATGGGCTTTGTTAGTGTCCGGCTGTGGCCTCTGGTGTGGTGATGAGTTGGCCCCGATTGTTGGAGGAAATATCCGTCTGTCACCTCAACACACCGGCCATTACTCCCTCCTTCACCCTGACACACTCACCCCAAGACCGTCAGCAAGACATGCCAGACTACACTTTCCTCCGCCTCGCCTCTCAAGACACGCCCACTGCACACGACTTCTTCTTCTTTTTGGGTGTTTTATGGGGCTCTAGAGGCTGTGGGGCCACAGCCTCTAGAGCCCCGTCAGTGGTAGTTGTTATCAGGTGACTTCCACGCCCACACACACTCACACACCTCAGCAGCGAGGATTTGTTTACACCACCACACTCTTGCTCTTGCTCTTGCTGTACAGGTGACCCGTTGGAGAGTCAGGCCTTCGTATCGGCACACCCTGTAAAAATAAAAACAACACAAGCAGTATCCATTACAAATCTTCCAATTCCCTATTTCTTGCACACCACATCTTTTCCAGAAAACTCTTCATGGCTTCTATAATTCTATCATTTGCTTCATCACTCAGTCCCAGCAGCAGCAGCATCCATTCCCTCTCTGTCCTTGCAATCCTCCCATTCACATCCCAGCCCACCTCACTCAGTGCCACCCTCATCATCTCCGTCCTTTCTCTCCGGTACCTCCCACACACCAGTATCACATGCACGACAGTTTCATCCACACCCCTGTCACACATCTGACACACTTTGCTGCGGGACTCAGACCACCTGTAGTTTCTTGCATTCACATTCATACACTGCGCTCGAGCTTGGAAGAGAAGATCACCACCCAGGCTTCCATCATACCAGCTGACACACTGCGGGGCTTCCTTTTCCCTGTACCACTCCAAAGTAGTCTTTCGCTCCATCACATGCTTCCACCTCCTCAGACCGTCACCTTTCACTGCACTGTCTATCTCTTTCTTCCACTTTCTCACATTCCATTCTAGGCCCTCACTATTTCTGTCAGTCACCTTCCATTCAAAGAAACGCCTCCCTTCCTCTCTGCTCACCCACCTGACTCGCATACCACTGTCACCAACCATTCTCATGCAGTTTTTAATCCATTTGCTCTCATGCACACTCCACAGGTAAACCTTCCGTGCCAATCTCGCGTCATTCATTCGTTCCAGTCTGACTTTGTATCTAAGGGTAGCCTTCCTAAATCTTTCCCTAAAGGTACTCCACCCCACAGAGACTTCATTGACTAGAGTGCGCGGCAAGATACTGAAGTGACGCCGCCGAGTCTGGTTTAGTGGCCATGCTACTATGGGGGTAAGGTGCTGGGGTGAGGGGAGTGGCGGGATGGGGAGGGGGCTGGGGGGGATTGAGGGTGAGGTGGGGGTGAGCAGGATAGCCCTTTCCCAACGTCCTCCACCTCTCTTAGTTTCAGGTGGATTTTGGGGGTGGGGAGGAAGTGAAGGAGGGGATTGGGGTGGCGGTGAGGCTGGGGGTGAGGAGGTTGGGGTGGGGGTGAGGAGGAGGTTGGGGGGTTGGGGTGTGTGGGTGGGGAGGGAGTAGGGGTGGTCAGTGCCAGTGTTAAGTTGATCCAAGGTGCCAAGTTCTATCCCTGTCCTAATACAGGCAATGTAGAGGAAATCTATCTATCTATCTATCTATCTATCAATCTATCTACATTCTCTCTCTCTCTCTCTCTCTCTCTCTCTCTCTCTCTCTCTCTCTCTCTCTCTCTCTCTCTCTCTCTCTATCTATCTGTGTATGTGTGTGTGTATATATATATATTGTTATGCTCCACTTGTCTACCCCTCACACAGGCAGACAGGTGCTCTCCCAATTACTTAAACTGGGCTCGCTTTGGAAAACACAGTGCTCCCACGAGGCGGACAGCAGACACAAAGACACTCCGGCGGACACACTCGCACACACCCACAGAGCACACAGCGAGGCACAATTAAATACAGGGCGGACTTTCTTGGGGTTTACTAAGCAATAGCACGTTGTACAATCCTTATAGTCCAAGGGGGAGGCAGTCAAGGCACAAATCACAGGCGATTAAGTCCTAAGGCACAGAGCACAGGCGAGCGCGTCCTTTGTCTTCTCTCCGTCTCCACTCTTCCTCGCCGCATGGCGTCCCTCTCCAGCCCGCCCCCTCAACGGGGCCGCAGGGAACCCTCATTACGTCACGTGGCGCCAATTACAATTTAAACTAAGCTAAGCCTTGGCGTAACACTACCCCCCCCTTAAGCGCAGGCGACCCGCCTCGCCAACAACAAAACAAATAAAACATAACTGTGGAAATAAACAAATCATTGAGTATCAAAATCTGTAACCCATCATGGCCTACTCCACGCACGTCTACGTCGTCGCGGTGGAGGTGAGGGCGAGGAGAGGCAGCAGGCTGGTCAGGTCACCAGCAGAGCCGGCCTCCAGGTCGGCGTCTCCACCTGCCTCCTCCTCCACATCATCCGCGACCTCGACGTCCACCGGGTCAAGTTCTGCCCGGTCCTCCTCGTCACTACTGGGGTAGTCAGGGTCCTCCTCAGCGCCAGTACCCCAGGAGTAACGGCCCGGCCCATGGTAGCGCCAGAGCCGGTCAACGTGGACGACAGAGGAGCGTTTGCGGCCTCCTGATGCGGTAGGTGACAGCGGACAGGACTGCAATCACCGTGTAGGGCCCCTCCAGGGACTCTGCAGCTTCGGTGATAACCCTTTCTTCCGGCGAGGTTATGCAGCCACACTCTGTCACCCACCGCATACTTCACGTCCCGCATGCGGCGATCGTAGTAGTCCTTCATCGCCTGGCCTGCCACTCTGAGCTTGCCGCGCACCTGGTGATGGACCTCGACCAGGTTCTCCTGCAGCGCGGCAGCGAAGCCAGAGGTGACAGTCGGCAGGCCCACGTCCGGCCGCCCGTCGCCAGATCCACGGGAGTCTGAGCTCGCGGCCAAACATAAGACGTGCGGGTGTATAGTCAGTGGCCTCGTGCACAGCGGACCGGTACGCCATCAGCATTGCGGGCAACTTGACGTCCCAGTCCTCCTGGTTTGCCCCGCAATACAGCCAACTGCTGTGCGAGTGTCCGGTTGAACCGCTCCACCATCCCGTCCGACTGCGGGTGGAGTGGCGTCGTTCAGGTCTTCCGCACTCCCAGCAAGTCGCAGCACTCACGGAACACACGGGACTCGAACTCACGGCCCTGGTCTGAGTGCAGTTCTGACAGCACACCGAACCGGGTGAAGCACTCGTTTACTGGGACACTCGCCACTGTTTCAGCCTCGTGGTTCGGGAGCGCATACGCCTCAGGCCACTTCGTGAAGTAGTCCATCACGACGCATACGAAACGGTGCCCCGGGGCGTCATGGGCAGCAGGCCAGCAATATCTACAGCAACCCGCTCCATTGGCGCCCCCACGCTGTACAACTGAAGCGGAGCCCGATTCCGGCGTGTGGGGCCCTTTTCGCACTACAAACGTCACAGGCCCGACACCACTCGGAAACGTCGTTCCGCATACCGACCCAGTAGAAGCGCTGGCGGAGCCGTTTAAGGTCTTTCTCGCCCAAGTGGCCACTAGTAACACCGGCGTGCAACTCCCGTAACACCTCAGCACGCTTTGCACGGGGTACCACCACTACCCAGGCGTCTCTGCCCTCCGCCTAACACCTCCCAGCGCTTTACTAGCACTCCCCACCGGTCCAACCGCAGCGTCTCCCACTGGTCGACGAGGCACTTAGTGGCAGGACTCTCCGCCGACACTTCCTCCCACCGGGTCGCTCCCCGCTGGCCCTGAGCCAACGCACTACAGGAGCAAGAGCGGGGTCTGCGCTCTGTGCCTCACGCCACCGGTCGTTGCCTTCAGTGGCGTTGGCAGGCACTGTTAAGCGTCGGCAAACAGGGTCAGGGTCCCGACGCGCCTGGTGTGAGTAGCTTGCCTCACACGGGCTCTGACTCACGGCGTCAGGTCCTTCAGGGACGGAATGTGAGCTACCTGCCTCACACGGGCGTCGAGTCACAGGGTCAGGGTCCTTGCTAGCACAGTGAGAGCAACCTGCCTCACACGGGCGCCGGCTCAAACTATCGGCGTTGCTGTGCACACGACCCGGGCGGTGAACAATCCGGTAGTTGAACTGCTCGAGCCTTCCCAACCACCTCGCCAGCTGACCCTCCGGCGCCTTCAGTGTTTTCAACCACTGCAGGGCAGCGTGGTCGGTCCGGACGGTGAACTCAGCGCCGTAGAGGTACGGCTGGAAGTGCTCGAGACTTTTACTACTGCCAGCAGCTCCTTCCTGGTCACGCAGTAGTTGCGTTCAGGCCTACTGAACTTGGCGCTGTAGTAGGCCACCACGTGCTCCCTTCCATCCTTCACCTGCGACAAGACAGCCCCGATGCCCTCCGCACTGGCGTCGGTGTCAAGCAGGTAAAGGGAGCTTCGGGTTGGGGTACGGCAGGACCGGCGCCTCCACAAGGGCCCTCTTCAGGCCGTCGAACGCAGCCTGGCACGCCTCGTCCCACTCGAAAGGCACTCCTTTACGAGTGAGGCGGTGTAGGGCGCCGCGATGGTGGCGAAGTCCTGCACGAAGCGACGGTAGTAGGTGCACAGACCCAAGTAGCTCCTGACCTCAGCTACGTTAGTGGGCCGAGGCCAGTCTGCTACTGCTGCCACTTTCTGCGGGTCTGTGCGCACGCCGTCCTTGCTGACGACATGCCCCAGGAACGGCACCTCGTACTGGAAGAGGAGCACTTCTTGGGGCTGAGCTTGAGGTTAGCCTTCCTCAGGCGTTGCAGGACCTCCTCCAGCCTCCCCAGCTCCTCCTCGAAGGTGCCTCCGTAGACGATGACGTCGTCGAGGTAGATGAGGCCGTCCTCCACTGCAGGCCGTCCAGCACCCGCTCCATCAGACGTTCAAAACAGCCAGGGGCGTTGCAGAGGCCGAAGGGCATGACATTAAACTGCCACAAGCCCTGCCCGAAGGAAAAGGCTGTCTTCGGCTTGTCCTCTTCGGCCATCTCCACCTGGTGGTAGCCCGACTTCAGGTCGAGCGTGGAGAACCACCTCGCCCCTACCAGCGCGTCCAAGGTGTCGTCGATCCTCGGCAGGTGGTAGGAATCCTTCACAGTCACGTCATTCAGTGGCCGGTAGTCCACACAGAAGCGTTGTGTGCCGTCCTTCTTTTAACCAGGACTACCGCTGAAGACCACGGACTGTCGGACTTCTCGATCACCCCTGATTTGCCAGGTCGTTGACGGTGCGCTGCATCTCCTCTCGTCGGGCAGGTGCGATACGTCGAGGGGGACACTTGATGGGCGCGCTGGTTCCAGTGTTGATGCTGTGTTTCACCAGCGACGTGCGGCCCAAGTCCAAGTCGCCCCGGCTGAACACGTCTGAGTACTGCGTCAGGTGTGGCGCACCCTCTCCGCCTGCGACTCCGTCAGGTTAGCGGAGCCCCTGAGCGCCAGGTCTTCAAGGAAGTCAGGCAGCACTCCCTCCGCAGGCGTAGACGCACTCTTCGACGGCTGTTCAGCTCGCTCCACCTCTTCACATGTGCCTAGTCTGGCACCAGCGGGTAGTCGCCGAGCCTCGTCAGAGAAGTTAGCAACGAGTACTGTCACTAACTCCTCCCCGCTCCCACGAGGCTCCTCCCGACTGCCACACCGTCAGTCAGGTGCAGGTTTTCTGAGGGTTCTACTATGCCTTCCGCGTCGTGCATCACCCTCGACAGTCGACACTGGACTCGTCGCTCCGTCCTGGGGGCAAGGTGCAGTCGCTCGGCCGTCACTACCTCGGCACAACCGACTTCCGGAAGCCAGGGCACCTCTTGTCCGTGCACCCTCATCCGCTTCCGTCCAAAGTCGATACATGCGCCAGTCTGCACCAGGTAGTCAAAACCGAGCAAGCCCTCTTCATCCAGGTCGGCGGCGTACACTGGCAGCCGCTCTTCTGCGCCGCCCACGCCGACACGAGCCACTACAGGCCCCTGGGTGCCACGCAATGCCCCGTCACGCCGCACAATCTCTGCGGGGCGTCTGGGAGCCGCTCAGCGTCCAGCAACTCAGGGCGCACCAGGGTCTTTCAGCCCCGGTGTCGACTGTCAGGCGGCAAGACTTACCGTCTACGTTGCCCTCCACCTGCACCGAACTAGTGGTATGGCGGCATCTTACACAAGTGGGGGCGTGTCGACCTTGGCAGGCTGGGTAGTCGCCCGCTTGTCCAGCCGCTGCTGTTTCCCGCCTGCGCCACTTGCTTCGGCTTGGGGCAGGCGCTGGAGCGGTGATCAGACTTGCCGCAGTCCTTGCAGCAAGTCTGGAAGCCCCAGACTTCGGCCGGTCGAGGAACGCGTCTTTCGCCCCTCGGACACCGGTCGCGTCTGTGGCCCTTCTCACCGCAGCCCCAGCAACACCAAACTCGGGGCTCGTCTCCCTCGACGCCGCCTTACGCTCGAACTTCGCCTTCCGGCCTCGCACGTCGTTCCGAGGCTTGGCGTAGTCAGCAGGCAGCTTGACGTCTTGAAACGCCTCGAACTCCATGGCCTCGCCAAAGCCACCTGCAGGTCACCAGGGTGGGCTTGCTTTACGTAGATCTGCAGCTGGTGGTCCTGCAGAGCATCTACGAAGGCGTCACGGGCGAGGACGGTCGTCATGTCTTCACCAGCAGCCGGATAAGCCCGCCTCACAAGGGCCTCCACATCTTGCGCCAGTTGTGACAGCGTCTCGCCCTTCTGCCTCGCCCTCTTCTTCAGCTGAGCCCTGTACACCTCAGCCTGGTGACTGTGCCCAAAGCGGCGCTGCAAGGCTTCCGACAGGCTGGTAAAGAAGCTTGCTTGGTGGCTGGAAGGTGGCTGAGAATCTCAGTGCCGGGCCCCGCAGCGCCGTTGCCAGCTGCAGCGCCTTTTCTTCCTCAGTCCACCCTTGAGCTGTTGCGAGCA
Source organism: Eriocheir sinensis (assembly GCF_024679095.1). Classification (NCBI taxonomy): domain Eukaryota; kingdom Metazoa; phylum Arthropoda; class Malacostraca; order Decapoda; family Varunidae; genus Eriocheir; species Eriocheir sinensis. Next base: position 17,812,161 of record NC_066531.1, on the reverse strand, counting down.
TGACGAACTGAGCAACGTAGGCCTCCCAAGCTACCTTGCCGTCATACTCAGCCGGCTTACGCCTGCGGTGGTCGTGAGAAGGAAACGAACGAGCAGGGTAGAAGGCAGGCACTCAGGGCAGAAAGGAGGCAGGGTAGGGTTTAGGTGAGGAGGCGAGGGTGGCGGGCTGTTTGGCAACAGTGGCGGGGCTGCTCGCGCCCCGCCGCAGCCCACGCCAGCCGCTGAACCCCGACCGTGACCCCCGGCCGGACACGCCAGGCCCGGAGGCTCAGAGAATGCACTGCGTGGCCTCAGCGAGGCTTGACACTGCCCCAATCACACAAAGGCTCACTCTGCACTTCCTCTGGGCAGCACACACGGCAGCCTGCCTCGCCTCAAACCTTACCTCCTGCACCTCACCTCTCAGTGCCTCTAGGCCCCTCTGTAGCTCAAGCGGACCTCCTCGCAGGCCTGATCGGTATACTGCCGTGCCTCCTGCCGCACAGAAGCCAAACTTGC
>NC_066531.1:17759163-17806663 GCF_024679095.1 Eriocheir sinensis | reverse complement strand
CACACTTTAATATCTACTCAAGCTCATCCCTTTACTGTCCAAATCCCTTACGCAAGAGTTAACCAGCATCTTCACTCTTTCATCCCTTTACTGTCCAAATCCCTTACGCAAGAGTTAACCAGCATCTTCACTCTTTCATCCCTATACTGTCCAAATCCCTTACGCAAGAGTTAACCAGCATCTTCACTCTTTCATCCCTATACTGTCCAAATCCTTACGCAAGAGTTAACCAGCATCTTCACTCTTTCATCCCTATACTGTCCAAATGTTAACCAGCATCTTCACTCTTTCATCCCTATACTGTCCAAATCCCTTACGCAAGAGTTAACCAGCATCTTCACTCTTTCATCCCTATACTGTCCAAATCCCTTACGCAAGAGTTAACCAGCATCTTCACTCTTTCATCCCTATACTGTCCAAATCCTTGCATGAGTTAACCAGCATCTTCACTCTTTCATCCCTATACTGTCCAAATCCCTTACGCAAGAGTTAACCAGCATCTTCACTCTTTCATCCCTATACTGTCCAAATCCCTTATGCAAGAGTTAACCAGCATCTTCACTCTTTCATCCCTATACTGTCCAAATCCCTTACGCAAGAGTTAACCAGCATCTTCACTCCTTCATCCCTCACGCTGGTAAACTCTGGAACAATCTTCCTTCATCTGTATTTCCTCCTGCCTACGACTTGAACTCTTTCAAGAGGAGGGTATCAGGACACCTCTCCTCCCGAAATTGACCTCTCTTTCGGCCACTCCTCTAACTCTTTTTAGGAGCAGTGAGTAGCGGCCTTTTTTTCACATGTTTCCTTTTTTTATGCCCTTGAACTGACTCATCTGCTGTAAAAAAAAATTGTTACTCATCTTAACCATCTACCTCCGTTTTGGGTCGTGAAAAAAAACTCAAATGCACGACTCCGAGTTAGTTCAAGGACTTAACTGAACCACAGCTGTTTGTCCTCGTCTCTTGTAAGTCTCCTGTATCGCTGTTTGCCTCTATTATCACACCCTCGTCAAGTCATCACACACACACACACACACACACACACACACACACACACACACACACACACACACACAGGGTCCCCGGGGCAGAGAACTAACTCAACTCGGCTGCCTCTGTCTCCTAGTGTCGTTTAGCCCTTTGTATACTGTCAGGTCGGTATTCATAGACGCTTCCTTCTCCTACATCAAGTATTTTTAAACGCCAAAAGAGAGGTTAGACGCGTCCCCATGAGTGTTACAGAAGGGTCAAACTACCACCGGGTCATTAAACTAGCCCTGTAAAGACCCAAAACTCCTAGGACACCCTCGTCATCTTTCTCTCTACTTCCCTTTCATTATTTTCTTCCTTCTTATCACCTCCTCCTCCTCCTCCTCCTCCTTCTCCTCCTCCTCATCATCATCTTTCTCTCTACTTCCCTTTCATTATTTTCTTCCTTCTTATCACCTCCTCCTCCTCCTCCTCCTCCTCCTTCTCCTCCTCCTCATCATCATCTTTCTCTCTACTTCCCTTTCATTATTTTCTTCCTTCTTATCACCTCCTCCTCCTCCTCCTCCTCCTCCTCCTCCTCCTCCTCCTCCTCTTCCTCTGTCTTCCCTTTCATTGCTGTCTTCCTTCTTATTCCCTCCTTCTCTTCGTCCATCTCCTCCCCCTCCTCTTCCTCCTCTCTTTCCTTTACACACACACACACACACACACACACACACACACACACACACACACACACACGTTCGCCTCGTCCCTTACAACACAATCGTATCGCCCTTCTCCACCCTTATAAACGAAAGATCTCTCTCTCTCTCTCTCTCTCTCTCTCTCTCTCTCTCTCTCTCTCTCTCTCTCTCTCTCTCTCTCTCTCTCTCTCTCTCTCTCTCTCTTAAAATCTACACACACCATTTTATTTTTAGCTGTGTGTGTGTGTGTGTGTGTGTGTGTGTGTGTGTGTGTGTGTGTGTGTCAATTTTATGTGCGTTAATATAGGCGTGATTCTGTGTCATTGTGGAGAGAGAGAGAGAGAGAGAGAGAGAGAGAGAGAGAGAGAGAGAGAGAGAGAGAGAGAAGGAAACGATAATCTCTCTCTCTCTCTCTCTCTCTCTCATATGTATATTCGTTTTCATTTTTCTCGTTTGTGTTATTGTTGTTGTTTCCTCCCGCCCTTTACTTTCCTCCTTTAATTCTTCCTTCTCCCTCCCTTCCCTCATCTCCTTACTCTCGCCCCTGCCTTCCGTCTCTTCCTCCAGGCGCTCTCTCTTTTCTCGCCCTACTTCGTTTCTCTTTCTTCTTTTCTTCTTCTTCTTCTTCTTCTTCTTCTTCTTCTTCTTCTTCTTCTTCTTCTTCTTCTTCTTCTTCTTCTCCTCCTCTCCTCGCAGTAACCGTTGCCACGCTGGACGTGTCATCAGCACAGGATGCGCGCGTCCCGTCACCGCCACCAAACGTTTCGTCTCCAGGGTCGGTTGGTATTCCCAGACGCTTCCGCCGCTCACATCAACTATTTTCAGAGGGCAGGGGCGGGATCATTAGTTTTTACTAGTGTTTTATTCACAATCATAGCACAGAAGAAGGGTCAAACTACCACCAGGGTCATTAAACAACCGCTGGATATGCCCGAAACTCCTTCAAACAGCGCGTCAAATATGTGTGCTGGGGCGGCGAAAGGTTTGAAAATTGGATAGGACGGAAGGGAGCTTACGAACACACTGAGCCAGATTAACCGAACGAAAATAAAAAGGGAATGAGACGCGGAAATAACTACATGGGACGGAAGGGAGCTTACGAACAGGGTAAAATAAAGCATACAGGGTATTCTTACCAGAAACGAAAACGAGTGAAATTGGCGCACCCCACAAAGTGACGTCACGCATATATAAGGGTACAGTGTCTCATTTGGCGACAGTTGACTCGAGAGTCGAGACCGCGAGTGCGGTCGGTACCCGGTGGTCAGCGCAATGGTGCAAACGTGTGCAGTACGCGGCTGCAAATCAAATGCTACAAATGGGAAAGAAAATAGAGTGCATTTTCACTCATTCCCTAATACTGATGAAGCCAAGAAGAGGTGGATGCTATTCTGCAGCCATAAACTTTCATTGAAAACAGCCAGGATATGCAGCCTACATTTTGAGGCAGATCATTACCTCCACCGAAATAACAACCCTGTCCAAAGTAACCATTCTCCTATTTGCTATATATATATAAATATGTCAAGTAAACAGTAGCTTGACGATCCCTATCCCCCAACTTATCATATTAATCCCCCATTGCCATATGATCTTAGCTGTCTGGCACAACAAATTGTTGTTGCATTTCAGTCAATCAAGTAAACTGTAGGCTACATATTGCTACTACATCCCTTTTATATTGTCATCACTGAGAACTTAATTAATATTGGCGCTAGGCTGGGGACCTGACCATTCTCCTCTACCTTTTATAGTTCCACTTGTGGCACATGCTCAGTGATAATGCTGGGCACATGTGCCGTGGCCATCCCCTTATCGTGTCGTGGCCCAGGATGGCAGATGGTCGCCCTCACAGCTCAAGGGGGGTTGTCTGCTATTGTGGGTCAAGGCATGGGGAGCACCCATGAGGGAGCAGACGTCAGGATATGGATGAATGGATGGAGTACTTAATTCCTGACAAAACTTAAAATACTTTATCGTTGTTCCCTTAGTTCAGTTTTATGTTATAAATACAATCACTTTTATTTTAATTGTATAACTGCACAACACTACTACTCGTATTTACAAGTTAAAAATTTATATATTATATAAGACGTTAGTTAGAGGAACTACAAGTATATAAATGTCCCCCCAGATTTAAACCCGTTTTCTCATATTCCAGGCTCAATGCACGTATGCCGTACTGGCGTAAATACCTTCGTCCTGTTAAGTTTATAGCTAATAATTATAGTGTATTATAAGTTGCAAATTTATAAATGCCAATACTTTTATTTATTATACTCTTTAACTAATTTGGGATAAAGGATATTGACACGATTAGTTGAGAGAAATCGGTTATGTGGCACTGCAGCATTCTCCCCACAAAGCGACGTCATCTTCCCTGCGCAACTTCGGGTGGTCGAGAATACCCGGTATGCTTTATTTTACCCTGCTTACGAACACACTGAGCCAGATTAACCGAACGAAAATAAAAAGGGAATGAGACGCGGAAATAACTACATGGGACGGAAGGGAGTTAACGAACACACTGAGCCAGATTAACCGAACGAAAATAAAAAGGGAATGAGACGCAGAAATAACTACATGGGACGGAAGGGAGTTAACGAACACAGCCTGGAGAACGCTGCTGTTCTCATTTACGCTGGTGACGTGGGCTTGGTGGAGGGAGACCCGGAAGAGTTTGCAAGCACGATCAGCCTCTGGAATACTGTATTAAAGGGGCATGGGCTCAAACTAAACCTTGGGAAAACAGAGTTAATGACTGCTGGAAGAGAACAGGGGGAGGTTAACATGCAGATAGAAAATGTAGAACTAATACAAGTTACAGAAGCGAAATACTTATAATAATGTACTGTTTGACCACACAGCTGGAAATGAAAGCCATGGAAGACTGCATCATTATCTACAGCAAAAACGTGACCCTCCTCTGCCCTCTTAAAGACAGACGTGTCCCACAAGAGGTGAAGAAAATAACATATGAAACTATCTTAAGGCCTACCCACTTGCGGGTGTGAGTACTGGACCCTTACAAGCAACACAGGAGCAAAATTCAGGCTGCAGAGATGAGGACACTGCGCCTCGTGAAGGGAGTAACCAGAAGAGACAGATTAAGAAATGGAAACATTCGGCAGGAATTATATGTTGGAAGCATTTTAGATTTGTGGAAAGAGCACAGCCACGATGGTATGGGCATGTCATGAGAATGGAAGGTAAAAAACTATCAAGGCGGTGGCCGAGTGGTTAGCGTGCCGGCGCCACGTCCGGGAGATCCAGGAGGGACGCGGGTTCGAATCCTGGCTGCCACACAGCTGGTCTTTTTTAGTCACCGCTGAGTGATCTAAGACTACCCACATGCTGCCCTGAAGACTACCTATAAACGCGGACTCTAGATTACCTCTTCAAAGAGAGGCTCAAAAATGAGCTCCGGGGAGCAGTATGAGCGAAAACAAGATGGCGCCGCTACAAACACTCGCCTGCGCCACAACGGGCTGGGCCGACCATCAGGCCCCACCAGTGATGAAAGCCACGAAAGAGATGGACAGATAACATCAAGAAACAGAGGACTCCCTGCAACAAGTACTACAAGGGAGACTGGAAGAGGCTGACAGGTCGATGGTGAGAAGCTGGACATGAAATGGAAGGAAAGAAATTGACAACTGAGGCACGCGACGCAGACACAGAAAATATGGGACACTGAAGCAAAGAAAAGCTGAACAAAGCAGGAGAGAAACACACTCAGCAAACACGTCAGACTGAAAACAAACTAAAAATCAGACTAAAAAAGAAAGAGGAAAAGAGAAAAGGAAAGAGAAGACGAAAAAAAAAGAAAGGAAGATAAAAATAAAGAGAAAATAGAAGAAAAGGGAAGAAGAATGCGCCTGAACGAATTTAGTGAAGGGAAACAACAATCAGATGCAGCAATAATTATATGAGGATGGAAAAGGCTGCGTGGACTTACAACTGTGCGCTACTCCAACTGTTAAAATAATATGCTGCAGGGTGGCTGGGAGGAGGACGGGCTCGGTTTACAGATAGGGAGGACTCGCCATACGTCATCTAACCGGAAAATACCCTAGAAACAGCTTAAGGTGTGGTATAGAAATATATATATGTAAAAAAAAAGAAAATTGCCGAGTGTTGGTAAAGTCTCCGGAGCTAACATCCAAATTTGAGTATTCCACTATTTTGAATCTTTTAAGTTTGGGGAATTTACGGTTAATGAGGAGGAGGAGGAGGAATCATAACTTCACAGCCTATACACTCAGACTTCCATTATCTCCTTCTGTATTACCTTTTATTCTCTCTCTCTCTCTCTCTCTCTCTCTCTCTCTCTCTCTCTCTCTCTCTCTCTCTCTCTCTCTCTCTCTCTCTCTCTCTCTCTCTCCGCTGCCAGGCTTCATGCTTTCTTGCTACACATTCATATCCATTCTTTTATGATTTTTTTCTTTGTTTACGTCTACCTCGTGTTCTTCTTTTTTAATTTCTTCTTGTTATTACTGCTGTTCTTTCTCATTGATGAACTGCTCCCCCACCACCACCACCCCTACAATGATCAACACCCCCACACGTACCACAATCACCACCCCTAGAAACACCACCACCAGCACGACCCCGCTACTTGTCACGGCATCGTGGCAAGCGACCGGCGCTTCCCTCTGCCCCGACCTGGACCAACGCTGCCCCGCCGATATTACCATTTTGGGGGATGAGGAATGGGCGAACATTTCCACCGCAGAGTGTGTGCCGAGCAAGATGGAACTAATATTGTACGTGCACCTTGATCCAGGCTTCAAGGGCTACCGGCTCGTGGCTTGGAACGATGGCTTTGTAAATATAGGTCTTCAGTTTGAAGTGAATGCTGGTAATTGTGATGTTTATTGCCACAGAACAGGCTACTTCACTGATAAAATGTATGTTACTCTTGTGGCTCACGGGCCCTCAAGGTGGAGATTAAAGAGCCCGCGGCCAACATGTACTCCAGGAAAATCCAGTTCAAACTTCTCATTGAAGAACTGCTCCCCAACCCCACCACCACTACAATGACCATCACCACCACCTCCCCTACAATGACCAACACCCCCCACGTACAATGACCACACCCACCACCACTACAATGACCATCACCACCACCTCCCCTACAATGACCAACACCCCCCACGTACAATGACCACACCCACCACCACTACAATGACCATCACCACCACCACCCCTACAATGACCCCCCCCCCCCTCACCCGAACAATGAAAACACGCACAATGAGAAAAACAAAACAGAAAAACAGGAAAAACACAAAACAGAAAAAACTCAGAACATAAGGAAAAAGACTTATATGAAAAAAACAAAAACAGAAAGAACCTAGAAGAAAAGGGAAAGACTAACCTCGCTAATATGGAAAACAAGACAAAAACTGAATAAAAGAACAGAACAGAAAAAACACAGAAGGAAAGGAATATTAACCTCGCTAATATGAAGAAAAAAACACCTCGCTATAGAAGAAAAAAACAGAACAACCTAAACAAAACCTTACCTCGCTATAAAAGAAAAAAACAGAAAACAGAAAAACAGAGAAAAAACACCTCGGTACAAAATCGATCCGAAAACTAAAAAGAAATACAAAATGACTCTATTGATATTTATGGTTGAGCGAAAACACAGACGAAGGAACGAACAAAAGGAGGAGGAGGAGGAGGAGGAGGAGGAGGAGGAGGAAAAGGAGGAGGAGGGACAGGGAGCCAAGTCACCGCGGTAAAGGTTCAGATTCATCAAAAAGTGACGAAGGATTTCCGAACTTATGGAAGCTTCATCTCATTCTCTCTCCTCCTCTGTCTACTATTACTAATTCTCTCTCTCTCTCTCTCTCTCTCTCTCTCTCTCTCTCTCTCTCTCTCTCTCTCTCTCTCTCTCTCTCTCTCTCTCTGAACCACGCAGCATAAAAGAATGAGTGAGTGTGTGTGTGTGTGTGTGTGTGTGTGTGTGTGTGTGTGTGTGTGTAATTCACCTCTTGGTCTGCTGCGGGTCTCTGGAGAGACAGCCAGCTGTTCCCCAACGGAGGAGCACAGAGCTCATAGTACCGATCTTTGGGTAGGACTGAGACCACTCACACACAACACACCGCGACAACGAGGTCACAACTTGCCTGACGTCGCGTACCTACTCACTGCTAGGTGAACAGGGGCTACACGTGAAAGACCCAACTTATCTTCACCCGGCCGGGGAATCGTGTGTGTGTGTGTGTGTGTGTGTGTGTGTGTGTGTGTGTGTGTAATTCACCACGGCCTGATCACGAGTTGGACTCGCTTTCGCCAGCAGGTACCCTCACGTTGTGAGCAAGTGCTCACTATTGTCGATCTGTGTGTGTGTGTGTGTGTGTGTGTGTGTGTGTGTGTGTGATACCTTCATCGGAAACTCTCGCTTCACACAAGTTCAAGATGACGATAACACACGAGAGAGAGAGAGAGAGAGAGAGAGAGAGAGAGAGAGAGAGAGAGAGAGAGAGAGAGAGAGAGAGAGAGAGAGAGAGAGAGTTTCCTAAAGACCATTTCCGACACTTCCCGTGATAGAAATATGAAGGAATGAAGGGAAACACAAGAAAACACTTTAGTTATATATACGGAAACACACACACACACACACACACACACACACACACACACTCCTACCACAAGCTCTCCCTTCCTAAGCCATTCCCAAAAGACCATATCAAACACTACCCCTGAAATACGATACATTATTCTCCGCCTCCTATTCCTTCTTCTTCTCCTCTTTATCCCCCTTTTCTCCTTCTCCTCCTCCTCTTCCTCCTCTTTCTCCTTCTCCTTATTCTTTTCCTCCTCCTCCTTATTCTTTTCCTCCTCCTCCTCTTCCTCTTCCTCCTCCTCCTTCTCCTTCTTTCTCCTCATCCTCTTTTTTCTGCTCCTCCTCCTCTTTCTCCTTTTTTTCTCCTTCTCCTCCTCCTCATCATCATTCTCCTCCTCTTCCTCTTCCTTCTCCTTCTTCTCCTCCTCCTCAACCTCTTTCTCTTTCTTCTTCTTCTTCTTCATCGTCTTTTCCTCTTCTTCTTCTTCTCTTATCTGATCTTTTTCCTCTTTATCATGTTTTCCTTCTCCTTCTTCTTTTTCGTTTTTCTCTTTAATCTCTTTCCTCTTTCTCTTTATTCTTTTTCTTTCTTCTTCTCTTTCCTCTTTCTTTTCCTTCTTCTTTCTCTTCCTCTTCTTCTTTTCTTCTCTTTCTTCCTCTTTTTATTCGATGCCTCACTTTCTTTTCCTTTTTCTTCTTCTTTCTTCCTCTTTTCTTCCTCTACCTCCCTTTCTTTTCGTTCTTCTATTTCTTCATCGTCTTCTTCATCTTCATCATCATCATCATCTTCATCATCTTCTCCTTCTTGTAGTATTTATAGATAGTGTCACACTGTACTCTTGTTATCAGCAGCGGAAACGCATCCTGTCACCAGCAAGCCTTTGTTGTCTCCAGACTCTCACACACACACACACACACACACACACACACACACACACACACACACACACACTTCTCATGTCAACTATTTCCAAGGACATAAAAGGATATCAATCGGGTTTTCATGAGGGTTTTTTCACGTTCAGGGTACAGAAGAAAGGTCAAACTACCACCAGGGTATTTCACTAGCCCTGGAAATGACTCAAACTCCTACGGGAACAGTATCAAATATGTGTTTCTTGGGCGCCGCATCGCTTGAGAATATGGGCCTGCAGGGAAAGGTTGGCCGATCCCTTCCTGGGAGTTCACGAATACACACTGAAGCAGATTAACCGAACAGAAGATTAAAGGGAATGAGACGTGAAATCAATCATAGCAGAACCAAAAGGGAGTTTACGAATAATACCTGCTGATGCCGCGTGGACGAAGAGAAACTGACCACTGAGGAACAGAAAATATGGGACACAGAAACTAGAAGAGAAAACTAAAAAAAGAAACAAGACAAACAAACTTGGTGAACTAAATTATAAGTGAATAAGACGTGCCATGAATAATATGAAGACGGAAATCGATGGAGAGAGAGAGAGAGAGAGAGAGAGAGAGAGAGAGAGAGAGAGAGAGAGAGAGAGAGAGAGAGAGAGAGAGATTTACATAGATTTACATAGAAAATCAGACCACACAGACCCCATGGTCCAGACTAGGTGGTCTGTCCTTAAACCTAAGTGATTTTACATTAATCAGAAGGCTCCAAAACGTTGCATTTCTACTCTAGTTGATATTAAGTTCAAGGAAGTGACGGTCGAGCTTATTTTTGAAGGAGTCAATCGTGTTACACTGGACCACTGATGGTGGAAGCTTATTCCATTCTCGCACTACAACGTTGGTGAAGAAAAATTTGGTGCAGTCTGAATTAACTTGTCTACATCTGAGTTTTACGCCATTGTTCCTCGTGCGCAAAGTGTCATCGATCATAAACAATGTTGATCTGTCTACATTCGTGAAACCATTAAGTATTTTAAAACATTCGATCAGTTTTCCTCGGAGGCGACGTTTCTCAAGAGAGAACATGTTAAGGGTAGAAAGCCTTTCTTCGTAGGATTTGTTGCGCAAGGAAGGGATCATTTTCGTTGCCCGACGCTGAACACCTTCTAATTTAGCAATATCCTTTGCATGGTGGGGAGACCAAAACTGTACCGCATATTCAAAGTGGGGTCTGACTAAACTATTGTAGAGCGGGAGTATTACATCTTTATTCTTGAATAAAAAGTTTCTTTTAATGAAGCCCAATATTCTGTTCGCTTTATTTGCTGCATCGATGCATTGATGTGAGAATTTGAGGTTTGACGCGATTTTAATCCTTAGGTCCTTAACGCATTGAACACTTGTGAGTTTAACGCCGTGCATTTCGTAATCGAGCTTCTTATTCCTCGTTCCAACTTGAAGGACCTGGCACTTGTCTACGTTAAAGGGCATCTCCCATCTATCCGACCAAGCTGAAATTTTGTGCAAATCCTCTTGGAGGCTTTGCCTGTCTTCGTCAGTGAGAACCGAGTTACCAATCTTTGTGTCGTCTGCAAATTTACTAATGCGGTTATGGAGTCCAACATCCACGTCGTTGATGTAAATAATGAAGAGCACTGGGCCAAGAACCGAGCCCTGAGGAACGCCACTAGTGACCGGCGCCCACTCTGAGTTAAATCCGTCAATCACTACTCTTTGTTGTCTGTTGCTCAACCAATTCGCGATCCAATGGTTTACTTGACCGTCAATACCTATTTGCTTTAATTTGTAAAGTAATTTATGGTGTGGGACTTTATCAAACGCTTTCTGGAAATCAAGATAGACTACGTCCAATGATTTGGTTGCGTCATAAACAGTGAAGAGGTCGTTATAAAAGGTTAATGGGTTTGATAGGCAGGATCTTTTGTTTCGGAAGCCATGTTGTGAGTCCCCAATTAATGAGTGGCTTTCAAGGTAACTCACAATTTTGTCTCTAATTATGCCCTCAAGTAGCTTACCTACAACTGAAGTTAGACTAATGGGCCTGTAATTACCTGGTACTTTTTTGTCTCCTTTCTTAAAAATCGGTGTCACGTTAGCCTTTTTCCAATCTGAAGGGACGATGCCTTGTCTTAAGGACATATTGAATACGGTTGTGAGGGGGGAGAGTATTTCACTCTTTGTTTCTTTCAGCAGAGTTGGATATACTTTGTCAGGTCCAGGACTTTTATTTGTTTTAAGTGATTTGAGGGCTTTAAGGACTTCATCGGGTTTTATTTCAAAGTTAGGCAATGCATGCTCGGGATTTACATTAGTACTGGTGTTGGTGGTAGTGGTGGGAGGACTGTTAGTATTAAACACCGAGGAAAAGTAATTGTTTAATAGGTTTGCAACGTGTTGGCTGTCAGTCACTAGTGCACCGTCGCTGTTTGTTAAGGGTCCAATTCCACTTCTGATCGCCTTTCTGTTGTTTATGTAACTGAAGAAGGATTTCGGATTATTTTTACAGTTGGCTGCAATATTTTCTTCATATCTACGCTTTGCCTGACGCACTAATCTGTTTACTCGTCGCCTGGCATCATTGTAGAGTCTAATGTTTTCGGGCGTGCTTTGTTCTTTCTTTAACCTGTAAAACAATTTTCTCTCCTTGACTGAGTGTTTAATTTCGCTATTAAACCAAGGTGGGCTTTTATTAGTGTTAATTCGCTTCTCGCACAAGGGATCAAATGTGTCCTGCTGAGTGAGTAAGTGATTTTGAAAGCTTAGCCAGGCGTCCTCTACATTGCCGTCATCTGATAGTTGCATATCTATTAGTTTTTTCTACGAGATTGGCTCTTTTGAAATTGGGCACCTTTACTTTATTTTCAGTCACCGATGTTTGAGCTCTAATGTCAACGCGCACTAGTTTATGATCGCAGGAACCGAGGTGTTCTCCTACCGTGACATTACTGACTAGGTTATCTTGGGTCGTTATAACAAGGTCAAGTATGTTATTTTGTCGAGTTGGTTCAGAAACCATTTGGCTTAGATAATTTTCCTCTAAAAATTCGATCATTCTATGGGACTCACCTTCTGTACCCGACAGTGTCGCCCAGTCGATATGGGGGAGGTTAAAGTCTCCTAATATCAGTGAGTCGCTGTTATTAAGTGACTGCCTTAAGACGCTGTACATTTCAAGATCGGCATCGAGTGATTGCCCCGGAGGCCTGTAAGTGACAGATATATTTAAATTGACTTTTGCAGTGTTTACTCGCACGCACAAATGTTCAACGTTACTGTTTCTTGGTGTTTTGTCAGTGGGTTGCAAATAGCTTTTGACAAAAGGGCGAGAGAGAGAATGGATTAGCTTGACGAGCGTTAGTAAAGTCTCCGGAGCTGACATTCAAATTTGAGTATTCTTCTATATCCGGTTAGGAGGAGGAGGAGGAGGAGGAGGAGGAGCAGGAGGAGGAGGAGCAGGAGGAGGATGAGGATGAGGAGGAGGAGGAGGAGGAGGAGGAGGAGGAGGAGGAGGAGGAGGAGGAGGAGGAGCAGGAGGAGGAGGAGGAGGAGGAGGAGGAGCAGGAGGAGGAGGATGAGGAGCAGGAGGAGGATGAGGAGGAGGAGGAGGAGCAGGAGCAGGAGGAGGAGGAGGAGGAGGAGGAGGGTGAATCATAACGTCATAATTGTCACATACACTCAGACTTTCATTTTCTCCTTCTCCAATTTTTTTTCTTCACCTCTCTCTCTCTCTCTCTCTCTCTCTCTCTCTCTCTCTCTCTCTCTCTCTCTCTCTCTCTCTCTCTCTCTCTCTCTCTCTCTCTCTCTCTCTCTCTCTCTCTCTCCCCACGCTGCCAGGCTTCCTGTCTCCATGCTTTCTTTCTTCTCTTTCGTCTCCATTATTTTCTGATTTTTTCCCTTCTTTTGTCTACCTCTTGTTCTTCTTCTTTAACTTCTTCTTGTTATTGTTGTTGTTCTTCCTCCATTGCTCTCCTTTCTTTTCCTTTGTATTCTTTTCTTCTTCTTTCTTCCCTTTCGTCTCCATTCTTTTCTGGTTATTTCCCTTCCTTTCGCCTGCTGCTAAGAAGACAAGGCTAAGGGTGTCGCAGGCGGCGCCATGTCAAGGCGTGTGCATGTACCCGCGCGCAACATCCTGCCCCAGTGCTTGAAAAAGGAGGAGAATGATCTACGAGCTCCAGTGTCTCCCTCTTCGTGACGCGAGTGGTCGCTGCTCGTTGAAATATCTATCCAAGCTGGGAAGAGACGCGCCCGACTCGATCCCTATACACACACACACACACACACACACCACATACTCAAACCCACCCACACACCCACACACACACACCACATACTCAAACCCACCCACCCACACACACTCACACACCCACACACACACACACACCCACACACCACACACACCCCCCCCCCCCCCCCCCCCCCCCCACCCACACACACCCACACGGTGAGCCACGATGAACACCAGGCTGTCCTTACTCATGGTTTTTCTAAAGTCATTGTTGCCCGCGCCCGGAGCCTCCCTCAGCCCAGGCCTGGACCCACGCTGCCCCGCCCATACCACCATCTCGGGGGATGATGAATGGGCGAACATTGGCACCCTGAAAAAAGTGACGGTCGGCTGGGGCATGGTCTTGTTCGTGCACCCCGATCCTGGCTTCAAGGGGGTTAGGCTCGTGGCGGCGGGCGATGGCTGGCAGCAGGACGCCTGGTTCACGCTGGACAACACTTGCTTCCCTCTGGACGCACGGTGGTGGAGGTTGTGGGGAGGTGTAGGGAGAAGGAGGAACGATGACAACAACAATGATGGCATTCTTGACTTTGGTGTACGGACTGGTGATTGTTATCTTGGGTGCCGCAGAACAGGCCACTTCCTTAATGCCGTGAATGTTACTGTTGTGGCTCACGGGCCCTCAAGGTGGAGATTATCGTACCCGCGGCAATGCACTGTAGAAGGATACAAACAATACAGATACTCATGGATAAACTGCACCTCCCCTACAACCACCACCACCACCCCTACAACCACCACCACCACCACCACCACCACCCCTACAACCACCACCACCACCACCACCACCACCACCCCTACAACCACCACCACCACCGCCACCACCATCGCCATCATAGTCGTGCCGGTGACGATTGGTGTTGCTGTTGTTGTTGTTCTGCTAGTGGTGCTGACGAAGTGTTACTGGCAGCGAAGGGTAAATCCAGGTAAATTCTCTCTCTCTCTCTCTCTCTCTCTCTCTCTCTCTCTCTCTCTCTCTCTCTCTCTCTCTCTCTCTCTCTCTCTCTCTCTCTCTCTCTCTCATTTTCTTGCCTGCTGAACCCAAGTAGTGACCTGCTGTCCTGTTCATTACTACAACAAGGCTAACTAGGGGCCGGCTCGCTCTGCTGGTGATCTTCTTGTCTTCCTAACTCACTACAATGGATAGATCTGTAGATGGATGGCCTACTCTTTTTGTCTTCTTTTTCTTCTTTTCTTTCATCTTTTTTTTAATCTTTTTCTTTTTCTTCTTCTCTTTCTTCTTTAACTTTTTCTTTTTTCCACATTCTCCTTGTACTTCTCTTCTTTCCTCTTCTTTTTATCCTTTTTTTACTTCTTCTTCTTTTTCTTCTTCTTCTTCCTCTTCTTTTTCTCCTCATTCTTCTTCTTTCTCCTTTTCTCTTTTTTTTCTTTTTCTTTCTCTCTCCTCCTCCTCCTCCTCCCCAGACGTGCCCAACTCTCACGTCAACTTTTTACAAAGGTCAAAAAGGAGATCAAACGGGTTTTCATGAGTGTTTTTTTTTTCACACTCATAGCATAGAAGAAGGGTCACACTACCACCAGGGTCATTAAACAACCCCTGGAAATGCCCAAAACTCCTTCAAGAAGCGTGTCAAATGTGTGTGTGCTGCCGCGCCGACCCCCTGAAGCATTTACGGAGTTTAGGAATACATTGCAGCAGATTAATTAACTGAACATGGCGTGCAGTTCTTTTATGTGAAGACGGAAGGGAGTTTAGGAATACATTGCAACAGATTAATTAACTGAACAGGGCGTGCAGCTCCTTTATGTGAAGACGGAAGGGAGTTTAGGAATACCTGCTGACGGTAAGGGACGGAAAGAGACTGACAACTGAGGCCCGAAACAGACAGACAAAATAAACATGGAACGCCAAATTAAGAGAAGAGAAAAACCAAAAAAAAAAAAACCCAGCAAACAAACACGTCGACCAGACAAACAAACAAAAAGAATGCACATCTAAGTATTCCACTATAAACAACTTTTGGGAATATACGATTAAGGAGAAGGAGTAGGAGGAGGAGGATGAGGACGAGTAGTAGGATGAGAAGGAGGAGGGACAATCTTAACTTCATATCACATACGCTCAGACCTCCATTATCTCCTCCAATACATCCTTTTTTTTTCTTTCCCTCTCTCTCTCTCTCTCTCTCTCTCTCTCTCTCTCTCTCTCTCTCTCTCCCCCTTCGTGACGGTCGTCGTCGTCATCGTGGTAATGGTCACATTCTTCCCGCAGTGCCCCGCGTGCCGACGCGGCGTGGACTGGCCGCCTCCTGGCGCGTCGGTGGCGAGGAAGCGGTCAGCGACAGCCACGTGGAGCCGCCCACGGGCCCCACCGTGCTCCCGCGCGTGGCGCCGCGGCAGCAGGAGCACATCTTCGACGACGACGAGGAGCACATCTACGACGAGTTCCCCGACCCTCTAATCTGCCAGCAGATCCCCGAGCCTCCAATCTACGAGGAGATCCCCGGGCCTCCAATCTACGAGAATGTCTCCGAGCCTCCAATCTACGAGAATATCTCCGAGCATCCACCCAGCGACAAGGCCGAAAACTTAGACTCCGATGATGATGCTTACCTCACACCGAGGCGAGGCCCCCCGGGCACACCCTCAGGGCACCGACCCAGCCACGAGGCCGAAAACTTAGACTCCGATGATGATGCTTACCTCACACCGAGGCGAGCACCCATGGGCACACCCTCAGGAATTACAGAGGGCTGAGGTCGTGCGTGAGACCCTGCTCCCGACGCACGAGGCCACGGCCGCTGCTGCACCCAGGCCAGCACGCCACGCAGGGGTAAGCACTGCAGGATGAGGGCAACCAGGCGGCAGCACAGTGCCCTCCAGCCAAGCAGGGGGCAGCACCGTGCCCTCCAGACAACCAGGGGGCAGCACCGTGCCCTCCAGACAAGCAGGGGGCAGCACCGTGCCCTCCAGACAACCAGGGGGCAGCACCGTGCCCTCCAGACAAGCAGGGGCAGCACCGTGCCCTCAAGACAACCAGGGGCAGCACCGTGCCCTCCAGACAAGCAGGGGCAGCACCGTGCCCTCCAGACAAGCAGGGGCAGCACTGTGCCCTCCAGACAACCAGGGGCAGCACCGTGCCCTCCAGACAAGCAGGGGCAGCACCGTGCCCTCCAGACAAGCAGGGGCAGCACGGTGCCCTCCAGACAAGCAGGGGGCAGCACCGTGCCCTCCAGACAAGCAGGGGGCAGCACCGTGCCCTCCAGACAAGCAGGGGGCAGCACCAAGCCCTCCAGACAAGCAGGGGGCAGCACCGTGCCCTCCAGACAACCAGGGGGCAGCACCGTGCCACACACACACACACACACACACACACACACACACACACACACACACACAAGTACATTTTCCTGGACCATAAAGTTTCCAAATGGCTCCAATCACTAATTTATATTTTATTGTTTTGTTGTTTATTTGTTTGTTGTTTATGGTGATGGCGCGGAGGAGGATGAAGAGGAAGAGGAGGAGGAGGAGGAGGAGGAGGAGGAGGAGGAGGAAGAGGAAGGAAGAGGAAGAAAAGAGGAGGATACAGGGAAGAGGAAGAGAAGGGGAGGAGGAGGAAAGGTGAACATGGATTATATTTCTAAGCAGTTTTGTTGTTTCAACAATTTCTTTTCTTATTTTAGTTTTTTGCTTTACTTTTTCAGTTTTTTGCTTCATATTTCTGGTGCCAGTGTTCACTCTCAGCCTGCTGCGTGTTTTCCCTCCATGATCATTCCTGCCAAGTGTTCGTCTTAGTGGATTTTTCTTAATTCAGTCAGCTTTGTTTTTTTTTTAGTTTGAGTGCGATGATTTTCTTTTGGCTCACACCTGTCCTACGTGTGTCACTATGTTAAAACTTCACCACAGCATTGTTCGCCACACACTCCAGTGAGCCTGTTACACGTATCCTACAGATGTCACTATGTTAAAGTTTCATTATAAATAAATTTGCTATATACTCTAGCTTGTCTATTATTTGTTTATCCTACTATGTTAAAACTCCGCTATAAATAAGTTCGCTATACACTCTAGTTCAGCACTTCCCAACCTGGGGGAAATATCCCCCTGGGGGAAATTTTATGATTCTGGGGGGAATTTTAACATGAAGGAAATATAAATTGCTAGCAATTAGACGGCGGAAACTATTGACTTTTTTTTTACAGCAGAGGAGTCACTTCAAGGGCATAAAAAAAGGTAAAAAATGTAAAAAAAAAAAAGCCCGCTACTCACTGCTCCTAAAAAGAGTTAGAGGAGTGGCCGAAAGAGAGGTCAATTTCGGGAGGGAGGTGTCCTGATACCCTCCTCTTGAAAGAGTTCAAGTCGTAGGCAGAAGGAAATACAGAAGAAGGAAGATTGTTCCAGAGTTTACCAGTGTGAAGGAGTGAAGATGCTGGTTAACTCTTGCGTAAGGGATTTGGACAGTAAAGGGATGAGCTTGAGTAGAAAGTCGTGCGTGGCGAGGCCGCGGGAGGGGGGGAGGCGTGCAGTTAGCAAGTTCAGAAGAGCAGTTAGCATGAAAATATCGATAGAAGATAGAAAGAGAGGCAACATGGCGGCGGGATTTAAGAGGTAGATGACTATCAGTAGGAGGAGGAGAGCTGATGAGACGAAGAGCCTTAGACTCCACTCTGCCTAAGAGAGCTGTGTTAGTGGAGCCCCCCACACGTGAGATGCATACTCCATACGAGGGCGGACAAGGCCCCTGTAAATGGATAGCAACTGTGCGGGGGAGAAGAACTGGAGGAGACGGTACAGAACTGACTGATTTGTGTTATTAAGTAAATATTGTGTTTGGCTACTATTTATTTATTATATTATTTGTGTTATTAAGTAAGTAAATTTCGTGTTTTGGCTACTTTTTTCCTCGTCCATATGAGCGGGGAAATCCGGGGGGTTGACGTTTATGAAGCGGGAACGACAAAAAAAGGGTTGCGAACCACTGCGAGTCTAGTTAGTCTGTTACATCTTTCCTACATATGTCACTAAGGTTAAAACTTCGCTATAATAATGTTCGCCATACTCTCTAGTTAGTAGTAGTAGTAGTAGTAGTAGTAGTAGTAGTAGTAGTTGTAGTAGAAGTAGTAGTAATGATAGTAGTAGCAGTAGTAGTAGTAGTAGTAGTAGTAGTAGTAGTAGTAGTAGTAGTAATAGTAGTAGTAATAGTAGTTGTTGTTGTAGTAGTAATGATAGTAGTAGTAGTAGTAGTAGTAGTAATAGTAGTAGTTGTAGTAGTAGTAGTAATGATAGTAGTAATAGTAGTAATAGTAGTAGTAGTAGTAGTAGTAGTAATAGTAGTAGTAGTAGTAGTAGTAGTAGTAGTAGTAGTAGTAGAAGGAGGAGGAGGCGGAGGTGTTTACTTAGCTATTTTTTATTTTTTTTACAGCAGAGGAGGAAGAGGAGGAGGAGAAGGAGGAGGAGGAGGAGGAGGAAGAACGAGACGAGTAAGATGAAGATAAAGGAAAGGAGCTTGTCATGAAGAACTTAGGGGAGGAGGCGAAGGAGGAGGAGGAGGAGGAGGTGGAGGAGAAGGAATACATAGGAAGAACAGACACCAGAAGACCTATCGGCCTATGACGAGGGTGTCTGTTTACTACCGCTACTACTAGTAATCTACGTGTGGTAGGACAGGACAGAAAAGATGAAGGCTCCTCCCCACCCACCTCTCCTTCCGGCAACGTGCCGGCAGGAAATAGTTAGAAGAGAGCACCATGTACCTTTAAGGAAGAAAGGGCCATGGAAATTTTACAGTAAAGAAAGAAATAAGAGGAAATTACTACCCTTAACTTACACTACTGGTAACCTAAGCTGTGGGGGAAAATGACTTCATTACATAAGAACATAAGAACATAGAAATACAGGGAGGCTGGAAGAGGCCGAGTGGCCCACACAGGGCAGCCCCAGAATCCCCCCTAATACTCACGATGGGTGAGGTGTAGTTTCAGGGGCACAGGTGGAGGCTTGATCCTCGTTTTACCGGCGGTACTATGCACGCACCAGTAACCTGTCACCTTACTGCACCCACACCTCACTCCACCTGTCATGCGGACATTAACTGTTGCTTTACTCTATTGTTAGCTTACGCTACTTGCAATCTAGGTTTTGGTGTAGAATAATATGGATTTAGATTGAGGTCTTGCTGCAATCTGTCTGAAACATGCGAAGAATGGTCAATATAATCTTATATCTCTGCAGTACTTATCCAATGAAGACTTGAAGCTATTGATACTTTGTGCGCTAACTACTGACGGCGGGAGTCTATTCCAGTGATCGACGACTCTATTATTGAAATAACTTCTGCGCGCCAATGTGTTACATCGGTTTCCCTTTAACTTTATACCGTTGCTGCGTGTTCTTGTGTTGGTGTCTCTCTGAAATAGACTATCTGGGTTAATGTTTTCGAATCCTGACCTCACTATCAGGGTGTGGTTTCCTCCCGGCTAAGCCGGAAGCCACCTCACCTCGTTGCTGCATCTGTCTTAGCTCTTTCGAAATTTCCTCATCTAACACTCTGCCTAGCCTCGCCTTGCCCACACAATTTCGATGAAGGCCATCGTTAGCAAACAGGCTTCTGTCATGAATAAAATGATCCCATACGAGGAGGAGAAGGAGAAGGAGGAGGAGGAGGAGGAGGAGGAGGAGGAGGAGGAGAAGGAAAAATGGAAACATGGACTAGCAGGCAGGAGAAAGCCTTTTGGCTCATTACTAGGCTGCCTGCGTTCAGTGATTTAATCAATCCGTTTGCCATAGGAGTGGCTTGCAGGGAAGGATTAAAGCACTCTTGTATCTACTCTTGGGAATGTTCAGTTCACTCCCGTTGCAGCAAAGTGGCGATCAATGCGTTTCTTGAAGGAGTTGATGGTCTCTGCGCTAACCACTTCTGCAGGAAGGCTGTTCCAATGTCGAACAACTCTATTCGAGAAATAACTCCTGCCGATGTCGGTATTGCATCGCTTTGCTTGAATTGTTTTTCCGTTGTTTCTTGTTCTCAGGTTAGTTTGTAGCGTGAAGAGTTTGGAGGGACCAATGTTGCTGAGCTTGTTCAGGTACTTAAAGACTTGTATCATGTCTCCCCGCAGGCGTCTCTTTTCCAACGTGAAGAGGTTGAGTCGCTCGAGTCGCTCTTCATAGGGCTTCGTCCTCAGTGATGGTATCATCTTCGTGGCGCGGCGCTGTACTCTCAAGTAATTCAATGTCTTTCCTGTAATTAGGAGACCAAAATTGCACGGCGTATTCCAGGTGGGGCCTTACCAGCGAATTGTACAAGGATAACATAACTCCCGGCGTCTTGTATTCGAAGTTCCTCGATATGAACCCAAGCATTGTATTGGCTTTCTTACAGGCGGACTTGCAGTGTTTTATTTGTTTCAAGTCACTTCTGATGGTGACCCCGAGGTCTCTTTCCTCTTGCACAACATGTAGTGGTTCGCCACCCATGTGGTATGTGTGGTTGCTGTTTCTGGATCCGATATGCATTACTTAACATTTGGCAGTGTTGAAGGACATCTGCCATTTTTCTGACCACCGAGTGATCTGGTCCAGGTCTCTCTGGATAATTTTGCAGTCTGCCGTTGTGAGGGCCTTCCAACCCACCTTTGTGTCGTCGGCAAATTTTGAAAGATTGGATTTCAATCCTAGTTCTAGGTCGTTGATATATATGATGAAAAGTATGGGTCCCAGCACTGACCCCTGTGGCACTCCACTTGTGACCGGGAGCCACTCGGAGGCCTGTCCGTTGAGTACAACTCGTTGTTTTCTTCCAGTGAGCCAGTCCTTGATCCACGCTGTCAGATTGCCGCCTAATCCTGCCGACTTGAGTTTCTTGAGGAGTCTTTCGTGTGGCACTTTGTCAAAGGCTTTCTGAAAGTCTAGATATATAACATCGCTGGGGATATGATTATCCCAGTTTTCATAGATACTTTGGAAGAAGTCCAATAAATTGGTTAAGCATGAGCGCTTGTTCCTGAAACCGTGCTGAGCATCGGAAATGATGTTGTTGTCTTCAAGGAACCTAACGAGTTTGTCTC
The DNA here is from genome assembly GCF_024679095.1 of Eriocheir sinensis. Classification (NCBI taxonomy): domain Eukaryota; kingdom Metazoa; phylum Arthropoda; class Malacostraca; order Decapoda; family Varunidae; genus Eriocheir; species Eriocheir sinensis. The sequence continues at coordinate 17,785,217 of NC_066531.1, read as the reverse complement.
TGATGATCTTCTCGAGGATTTTTCCCGCCACAGAGGTCAGGCTGATTGGTCTGTAGTTTAGGGCCACACTTTTGTCTCCTTTTGTAGATCGGGTTACATTCGCTTGTTTCCAGTCTTTGGGACTTTGTTTTGTTGTAGTGACAGATTGTAGATGGTGGTGAGTGGCTTCAGGTTGCTGCTTGAGTTCCTTGAGAAGCCTGGGTGACAAGTCGTCGGGTCCGGTGGACTTGTTTGTCTCGAGTTTGTCTAGGTACTTCTTCACATCCCGTTCTTCTATTGTGCCAAGTTCGAGGGGAGTGATTCCCATCGGTGGGTAGGGCTCTCAGGTACGGACTGGGTATTCTCGACCGTGAACACAGACGCGAAGTTTCTGTTTAGGATTTCGACCATTTGTCTACTGTCCTGTGTTAGTACGTCACTTTCATCTTTTAAGGGACCGATATTGCTTTTGTCTTCTTTTGGTTCTTATATACGTGAAGAACTTTTTCGGGTTGGACTTGGCTTCGCGTGCAATTTGCTTTTCATAGTCGCGTTTACGCTGGCGAATGAGTGTTCTGCAAGCTCTGAGGCTTTGATGGTATTGCTCGCGTGCCTCGTCAGTGCCGTTTTCTTTGAGCGAGTTGTATTTTCTCTTCTTTAAATTAATCGCCCGTCGAACCTGGGTAGTCATCCATGGTGGGCTTGTGGCATTATTTGTTCTCCTTGTCTTCATGGGAACAGTTGTTCTCTCTACCTCCAGGAGTTTGTTCTTGAAGCCATTCCACGCTCCGTCCACAGGAGTGTATGTCATGGGTTCCCAAGTTGTCTGGGTTAGCAGCTCACGAGCGAAATTAAAATTGGAGGAGGAGGAGGAGGAGGAGGAGGAGAAGGAGGAGGAGGAGGAGGAGGAGGAGGAGGAGGAGGAGGAGGAGGAGGAGGAGAAGTAGGAGGAGTAGGAGTAGGAGTAGGAGGAGGAGGAGTAGGAGGAGAAGGAGGAGTAGGAGGAGAAGGAAGGAGGAGGAGGAGGAGAAGGAAGGAGGAGGAGGAGGAGGAGGAGAAGGAGGAGTAGGAGGAGGAGGAGGAGGAGGAGAAGGAGGAGGAGGCCAATATTCGCGACAAAGAATAAGACAAAGTATGACAGCTCTGATACGCTTAAGAGCTCTCTCTCCCTCGACCATTCCCCTTGAGACGAAAATATTGCTGGAGGAAAAATTCGAGACGAGGCACAGTGACTCCCATTACGACTAACTTCTAACGCCCCAGAAAATATTAACAGGGTTTGCATGAGTGGTTTTCCCGCTGAAGGTGCAGAAATCAGGTAAACTATCCCTAGGATCACCATCCGTCCATGAAAGCCCGGACTACATTGCGAGAGGCGTTTCAGACAGGCGTACTGGGGCCAGGATGCATTTAGGGATACGGGCCAAGGTCAGCAAAGAGTCACTTTACATCCTTTATTTCTATTTCCGTACACCCGCCACATCCTTTTCGTCTAGTGAGGACACGGATGCGGGTGCTGGTGCATCTCTAAAGTCAGTAGTGTCAGACGCCTCCACCCTTCTCATCAACTGTTTCCACTGACCAAAAAGGAGATCAGTGGAGTTCTAATGAGTGTTTTTTTAGGTTCATGGCATAGAAGAAGGATCAAACTACTGGACGGGTCATAAATTACCCTTGGAAATCCGCCGAACTCCTACGAAAGGCTACTCAAACATGTGTGCCAGGACGCCAAGATGTTTTAGACTTAGAGTACGACCCCGAGCTGAAGTATCTGTCAGCCTTACTCGGCGGTGACCGGAGAGTATATAGAGTATAGGTGGGCGTGAACACCTCCATGTAAAAGGTACACATGACATGTTTCAACCGGAGTAAAAATGGTCGTAGGAAAATTAAAGGAAGCGACTGCTGATATTTGGTGACAATAAGGGCGAGAGTCGTCTGCTCTGAGTGTGTGTGAGTGTGTGTTTGTGGTACAGGAAAAGGAAACAGATTAAGGGGGAGGTCTGGGGGGGTACCTCCTGGGCATATGGTAGATCCTATGGCTTTGAAATTTAAGTATGTTGCTTGTTGCTGTTCATCAACGTGATTCTGCAAATTTCACGAAATTTGGGTGAAACTGAAGGGGATACTGAAACAACTTCATTTTTTTTGTTTTTATTTTGGAGCTTTTATTTTTTTGTCAATCGAGTTCAAAAAAATTGTATAGAAACCTTGTTTATATATCTTTATTTTGTGTGGATGAAATTGTAAAGTTTTCTTTAGTTTTCGAGAAAAAAAAAATTCACCTTCGATTTTCTATACATACTTTTTTTTTTTGCATGTTTTTTTCATCTTTTCCAAATTTCCTCCACACAAAAAATAGCTCTTTAGTTGTACTTTTCATTGATATATCACAATGGACTCTGAGATTTTTTGTTGAGTTTTTGAAATTTTTTGAAGTGAAAATTGCACGTTTTCGAGAAAACGGCTCCTGAAAATTTTTTCTCATCTTATTGGTGTCTTGCTTATTGTAGTGCTTTGATTGGCATGAAAACTTCACAGAATGTAGCACATTCTGTCTTCTTCCTGGATTAGATATGGTATCTGGTCCCCCCTTTTAAAAAAAAGGAATTATTCACTCAAAGGTGAGGGTTTCAGAAGGCACCACCTTCCTCATTGTCGCCAGATTTTATCTCAGAACTCCCCAGGTTGATATGAGTCGTCCTTTTCTGTTTTCTCCTTTTCACTTTTGGTGTTGCATGCTGAACTCTTTCTTTATCCAACCACCTCATAGTTTCCTGTATAGATGTTTCACTTCCTCCTATGACTGGCTGAGGTACACTACCGCTTGTGAGGCAGACAGACCCTCCCCGGCTGACGTCGCGCCAACAACACACCACCAGAGTGTCAAGTGACAAAATTTACCTCCAAATGTTTTTATGGGCGATTTTACACATATATAGGCAAATATTCATAGCGCATGTGGTGGCACGTGAAGCATGCTATGTGGCAACACTACCAGCTGTTTAAATGCCCGCCTCAAGGCGCGGGGATTTAAATTTTAAAAAACAAACTTCACCACGCGATACTTCATGGTATCCCCGACATGATAAGCGAAAGCAAATTTTGTGGATGGAAATAATATTCCGCATGCCCCAGACTTCCCCCTTAAAGAACAAAGAGAAAGAAGGAAAAAAAATGGAAGAAAAGATAAAGTACGTTCCAGTAAATGATGTTTCCAAGAAGCGCGCTGAACAAAAAAGGCTATTCCCATTATAAAAAAAGCAACGTGATTTAGACTCCCCTCTTTTATTTGTTTGTTTGTCTTTTAATCGGAGGAAAATGACAAAGTGCCGGAAGGTGATATGTACGTAGATTAAGTATAGTATTAAGTATTTATAAGTTATGCATTAATGTTAAGTTTTCTTTGTAAGTGCCAGACAAAACTATGTAGTAACAAGGAATCCAAGTCCCTTTATAGACGTTTTGATACCTTTATACTTTTGTATGTTTATGTACTAGGATTGTATACCATATGTAAGTTTCAGCTACATATAGTTCCTTGAGGATTCTACACACACACACACAAGAGGATACAAGGCGCTGAGATTCAGGGTGTAATGTAGAGCTTACTCAATAAATACTGTGTGCCTCCACGCCTATCCATCCCCCTCAAGACGGACACCACGGACACGTCGACGAGGATGGGATATAACCAGTTGCCACATATTACAGGTACGTTGTAGTGCTGTCAAGAGTAATGAAGTGCTGGTAGACGACAAACACAACAAAGGGAGATTGTGTTAGTTTAAAAATGAACGTGACTTCCTCCTCATGTCTTCCCCAGGGTCGATTCTCGGAAACTTTGGGTGAAATTAACATAGAGCATTAAATATTGGATCAAATGAACGTAGAGGGTTAAATGAAGGTGTTGAAACTCTCCTTCTTGAGCTCGATTTTAGGAAATACTTGATTATATGGACGTGAACGCTCACTTACCATCAAATGAACGTTAGGGACACAAGAACGAGGTCTTGTGTTTGATTCCAGGAAACACTGGGTTATACGAACTTAGAGATAGGGCTCCAGGCTTTGTGTGTGTGTGTGTGTGTGTGTGTGTGTGTGTGTGTGTGTGTGTGTGTGTGTGTGTGTGTGTGTGTGTGTGTGTGTGTGTTCAGGGAATGGAGACGGATTAGAGCACAAAAAGAAAGAAAAATAAAAAAACAGAAGGAAAAAATAAATGACCATTGTATTATTTAGAAAAAATCGCAAAAAAATCCCCAACCAAAGTGAACTTCATTTAGATTTTCGACTCCCCCCTCGGGATTATTAATTACTCAGTATACCACGGAGAGAAGATTACATAGGACTGAGTGAAGGGGGTTGTCGTAGTCTCCTTCCCGTGCAGATATGATGAAGCGAATTGTACTTTCCTCTTTTCTTCGTGCTGAGTCACAGAAAATGGAAGGAAGTAAAGGAAAGAATATACCCGAGAAATTGCTGAGGACAGTGGCTCACAACCTTCTTTGTCGCGTTCCCTTCCCCAGTCACTCCTTCACCTGTGGACCCTTTTTTTTACAGCAAAGGAGACAGTTCAAGGGCATAAAAAAAGGAAACAATAATGAAGAAAAAAAGCCCGCTACTCACTGTTCCTAAAAAGAGTTAACCCCTTGACTGCGGATTTCCTACAGTCAGACCTCACCAAGCTACAGGAATGGAACAACAGGTGGCAGCTACAATTCAATGAAGAAAAATGTAAAGTCCTGCACCATGGGAGAGGATATCCAGCACACCAATACCACATGGGAAACACTCCACTATCCACCACAGAGGCAGAGAAAGACCTGGGACTATATGTTACCAGGCTACCACTGAAAGACAAATCCGTGCCAATCGCAGCAGATGGGTTAAGAGGAACGAAACAGGTTAATCAGGGAATATCGCGGGCCACTCACGACCATCCCAGGGGCCAAATTTGTGACGTGGGCCGTGAGTTTGACACCCTGGCACCCTTAGCTAGTGCAGAGACATTCTAGCACTTAAGTATTCAGTTTTAAGGATTGTGTACAGTACTATGATTATCGTCACCCTCATAAAATAATCGCCCGAGTCATTTTTCACAGATTTCCAGGTTAATGTCTACATCAAATTTTTCATCATGTGACGCCCTTTCTTTTTAGCGCGGAGTTTTTCTGTCTGTTTTCTTCTTTTTTCTTTTTAGCGCGGAGTTTTTCTGTCTGTTTTCTTCTTTTTTCTTTTTAGCGCGGAGATTTTCTGTCTGTTTTTTTCTTTTTTCTTTTTAGCGCGGTGTTTTTGTCTTTCTATTTTTTTTTTTTTTTGCGCGGAGTCTTTCTGTCTGTTTTCTTCTTTTTTCTTTTTAGCGCGGTGTTTTTTTGTCTGTTTTCTTCTTTTTTCTTTTTAGCGCGGTGTTTTTCTGTCTGTTTTCTTCTTTTTTCTTTTTAGCGCGGTGTTTTTCTGTCTGTTTTCTTCTTTTTTCTTTTTAGCGCGGTGTTTTTCTGTCTGTTTTCTTCTTTTTTCTTTTTAGCCCGGTGTTTTTCTGTCTCTATTTTTTTTCTTTTTTTTTGCGCGGAGTCTTTCTGTCTGTTTTCTTCTTTTTCTTTTTTAGCGCGGAGTTTTCTGTCTGTTTTCTTCTTTTTCTTTTTAGCGCGGAGTTTTCTGTCTGTTTTCTTCTTTTTCTTTTTAGCGCGGAGTTTTCTGTCTGTTTTCTTCTTTTTTCTTTTTAGCGCGGGTTTTTCTGTCTGTTTCTTCTTTTTTCTTTTTAGAGCTAAGTTTTTCTGTCTGTTTTCTTCTTTTTTCTTTTTAGCGGAGTTTTTCTGTCTGTTTTCTTCTTTTTTTCTTTTTAGCGCGGAGTTTTTCTGTCTGTTTTCTTCTTTTTCTTTTTAGCGCGGAGTTTTTCTGTCTGTTTTCTTCTTTTTCTTTTTAGCGCGGAGTTTTTCTGTCTGTTTTCTTCTTTTTCTTTTTAGCGGAGTTTTCTGTCTGTTTTCTTCTTTTTCTTTTTAGCGCGGTGTTTTTCTGTCTGTTTTCTTCTTTTTTCTTTTTAGCGCGGAGTTTTTCTGTCTGTTTTCTTCTTTTTTTTCTTTTTAGCGAGGAGTTTTTATGTATGTTTTATTATTTTTTCTTTTTAGCGCGGAGTTTTCTGTCTGTTTTCTTCTTTTTTTTTTAGCGCGGAGTTTTTCTGTCTGTTTTCTTCTTTTTCTTTTTAGCGCAGTTTTTCTGTCTGTTTTCTTTTTCTTTTTAGCGCGGAGTTTTCTGTCTGTTTTCTTCTTTTTCTTTTTAGCGCAGTTTTCTGCCTTTTCTATTTTTTCTTTTTTAGCGCGGAGTTTTTCTGTCTGTTTTCTTCTTTTTCTTTTTAGCGCGGAGTTTTTCTGTCTGTTTTCTTCTTTTTCTTTTTAGCGCGGTGTTTTTCTGCCTTTTCTATTTTTTCTTTTTTAGCGCGGAGTTTTTCTGTCTGTTTTCTTCTTTTTCTTTTTAGCGCGGTGTTTTCTGTCTGTTTTTTTCTTTTTTTTTTCTTTTTTTCCTTTTTTCAGTGCGACGTTTTTTCATCTTTCATTTTTCTTTTTTTTTTCTTCTGGCTTCGTCATTCAGGGTTTGAGATTTGGCCTTTTCATTTCTGCCTAAATCTTAAGCCAAATGAAATAATGAGTTCTTTTGCGATTTCCTGAACAGTAGAAAACAATGACTTGGGCGGTTTGTTTACGAAGGTGACGATATTAATCTGAGCTGCATGTCTCCTAATTCCACTATGGTAATTTTCAAAATAATTACAATCTCTATGAACCCTGATTGGGAACCACAGGCATAGGAGGACTGAGGAAAGCTCTCTCTCTCTCTCTCTCTCTCTCTCTCTCTCTCTCTCTCTCTCTCTCCCACAACAAAAAAAATGTATAAATGGGAATAACGTACAAAAAAACGCGTTAAAACAAAAACAGAAAAACACATCTCTAAAAAAAAGAAAAAAAAGAAAAAAAAAACGCTCAAAAAAGAAAAAGAAAAAGAAAGTAGAAAGAAACGCCAAGAAGAGAAACAATAACAGAAAGCAAAGAGTAAAACACTGCACTAAAAAAAGACAAAAACAACAGAAAAAAGAAACAAGAAAAAGAAAACACCAAGAAGAAATAGAGAAAAAAAAACAGAAAACAAACAAATATAATGAATTTAAAAAATAAAAAAAAAAGATGAAAAAAACGGCAGAGATGAAATACAGAAAAAAAAAACAATACAGAAACAGAAAACACCGCGCTAAAAAATAAAAAATAAAAAAAGACTGAGATGAAATAGAAAAGAAAAAAACAGAAAACAAACAGAAAAACACGGCTCAAAAAAATGGCCGAGAAGAGAAAAAAACAAAACAAACACCGCGCTAAAAAGGAAAAAAAAACAAGCAAAAACAAAATACCCCGCTAAAAAAAAATGCCAAGAATAGAGAAAAAAAAAAACAGAAAAACAGCGCACTAAAAAAAAAAAAAAAGAAAGAGGGAAACAACTGACGAGAAGAAAAAAAAAAAACAGAAAACAGAAAAACACCGTGCTAAAAAAACGCTAAAAAAAAAAAAAAAAAACGGAAAACAGAAAAACACCGCGCTAAAAAAGTGATACAAGAAAAAAACACCGAGAATAGAGAAAAAACGGAAAACAAACAGAAAAACACCGCGCTAAAAAAGTGATAGAAGAAAAAAACACCGAGAATAGAGAAAAAAACGGAAAACAAACAGAAAAACACCGCGCTAAAAAAGTGATAAAAGAAAAAAACACCGAGAATAGAGAAAAAAAACGGAAAACAAACAGAAAAACACCGCGCTAAAAAAGTGATAGAAAAAAACGGAAAACAAACAGAAAAACACCGCGCTAAAAAAGTGATACAAGAAAAAAACACCGAGAATAGAGAAAAAACGGAAAACAAACAGAAAAACACCGCGCTAAAAAAAGTGATAGAAGAAAAAAACACCGAGAATAGAGAAAAAAACGGAAAACAAACAGAAAAACACCGCGCTAAAAAAAGTGATAGAAGAAAAAAACACCGAGAATAGAGAAAAAAACGGAAAACAAACAGAAAAACACCGCGCTAAAAAAGAAAAAACAAAATTGAAAGAAGAAAAAAACGCTGAGATCAGAAAACAGAAAAACACCACCAAAAAAATAAAAAAAAAAAAAAAAAAAAAAATAAAAAACAAAAAAAAAAAACAAAAAAACAAAAAAAAAAACAAAAAAAAAAAAAAAAACAAAAAAAAAAACAAAAAAAAAAAAAAAAAAAAAAAAAAAAAAACAAAAAAAAAAAAAAAAAAAAACAAAAACAAAAAAAAAAAAAAAAAAAAATAAAAAAAAAAAAAAAAAAAAAAAAAAAAAAAAAAACAAAAACAAAAAAAAAAAAAAAAAAACAAAAAAACTTTTTCTGTTTCTGTTTTTCTCTTCATCCTTGTTTCTTGGTTCATCTTTATCTTTTTTTTGATGAACCACAAAAAACACCGCGATAAAAAACACCGCGAAAAGACAAATACAAAATGACTAAAACATTACACAGATGAAGGAAGGAGCAGGAGGAGGAGGAGGAGGAGGAGGAGGAGGGACGGGGAGCTCTGACCCTGTGATAAAGGTTCAGATTCATTATAAAAAGATGCAGGATTTCCGACCATATGACAGCTTGACCTTATTCTCTCCTCCTCCTTCTCTGTCTGCTGGCCTGTTAGTAATCTCTCTCTCTCTCTCTCTCTCTCTCTCTCTCTCTCTCTCTCTCTCTCTCTCTCTCTCTCTCTCTCTCTCTCTCTCTCTCTCTCTCGTCTTTCACTACTCTATTGCACTTCCTTTATTTTCTTCTCTCTCTCCTTCTCCTTCTTTTGTTCCGTTTCTTCTTTCATTTCTCTCTTTCTTCCATTCCTTTTTTTTCCCCTCCTTTACGTCTGTCTGTCTGTCTGTCTGTGTGTCTTTTTGTGTGTCTTTTTGTGTGTCTTTCTGTCTGTCAGTGTGTCTGTCTATCTCTCTCTCTCTGTCTGTCTGTCTGTCTGTCTGTCTGTCTGTCTTTCTGTGTCTGTCTGTCTGTCTGTGTGTTTTTCTGTCTGTCAGTATGTCTGTCTGTCTGTCTTTCTGTCTGTCTGTCTGTCTGTCTGTGTCTGTGTCTGTCTTTCTGTGCCTGTCTGTCTTTCTGTGTCTGTCTGTCTGTCTGTCTGTGTCTGTGTCTGTCTTTCTGTGCTTGTCTGTCTTTCTGTGTCTGTCTGTCTGTCTGTCTGTCTGTGTCTGTCTGTCTGTCTGTGTGTCTGTCTATCTCTGTCTGTCTGTCCGTCTGTCTGTGGTCGCAGCAGGAGGGGATGTGTAGTGACGCAACAACAACAACAATGGTAAGTGTTTCGAGCTGTCAACAATTGAAGGAAAAAAAGTTATCAGCAAACGAACTGCACATTAAGGACTATCAGAGCCACTTCCGTCACTACCAAGAATAGTTCAGCTGGATCGATCCCCTTCCTGTCAATCTCTCTCTCTCTCTCTCTCTCTCTCTCTCTCTCTCTCTCTCTCTCTCTCTCTCTCTCTCTCTCTCTCTCTCTCTCTCTCTCTCTCTCTCTCGTGCTTTCTTTTATCTTTTCTTGCGTTCTAAGGCCTTTCTTTTATTTCTTTTACTACATCCTTAATTCTCTCTCTCTCTCTCTCTCTCTCTCTCTCTCTCTCTCTCTCTCTCTCTCTCTCTCTCTCTCTCTTTCCTGCCTTCCCCAGACACGTGTTCATTTATCTCAGCTTTCTTATGCTTCAAGTAGTTAAAAGTGTCGTAAACGGATGTCGTCCCCGCTTTCAGGATGATAATGACTGCCTGCTTGTGTCTGAAAGCGTGGAAAACCCGCTGTTAGGCAAGTGTGTGATAAATATAGCATGTGCTCGCTGACTTCCACAGTGACAAATAAGGAAAACTGTAAGACGCAGAAAATGGAGAGGCGTTAGTGTGTGTGTGTGTGTGTGTGTGTGTGTGTGTGTGTGTGTGTGTGTGTGTGTGTGTGTTTAATACTGATAAACAGGACGTATGATAAATCTAGCATGTGTTCGCTCACTTCCAGCAAGGCAAATAGGGAGAGTTGTAATAGACAGGGTGGGAGACAGCATTAGTGTGACTGTGTAGAGGGATAAGGCAAATAGGGAGAGTTGCAATAGGCAGGGTGGGAGACAGCATCAGTGTGACTGTGTAGAGTGATAAGGCAAATAGGGAGAGTTGCAATAGGCAGGGTGGGAGACAGCATTAGTGTGACTGTGTAGAGTGATAAGGCAAATAGGGAGAGTTGCAATAGGCAGGGTGGGAGACAGCATCAGTGTGACTGTGTAGAGTGATAAGGCAAATAGGGAGAGTTGCAATAGGCAGGGTGGGAGACAGCATCAGTGTGACTGTGTAGAGTGATAAGGCAAATAGGGAGAGTTGCAATAGGCAGGGTGGGAGACAGCATCAGTGTGACTGTGTAGAGTGATGAGTCTTTGCCACTCCCTTCCCACTGATCTCCCGGAAGTACATTAGGAAACACGTCAACCCCTCGAGCCCTTTCAACCTCTCCTAGGCGTGCGTCTCTTATGGTATCTCGGGAACGCGGACCCCCAGTTTGTACGCTTTGGCTAACCTCTCTCTGCCGTCCCTCGCGTGCTGGTTTTTCTTTCCTCTGATTTTCTTGGAAGGAAAAGAAAACAACAAAAAATATCAGCTTCCGTAAAACAAGAAGCATTACGCACGCCAGATAACGAAAACAAAAAAAAAACAATAACAAAAAAACAACAATAAATAACAAAAAAAGACAAAAAAAAAAACACAAAAAAAAAAAAAAAAAAAACGATAAAAAACAAATAACAAAAAACAAAAAATAACAATAAATAACAAAAAACAAATAAATAACAAAAAAACAATAAACAAAAAAAACAATAAATAACAAAAAACAATAACAAAAAACAACAATAAATAACAAACAAGAAAAAAAAACAATAAATAACATAACAAAACAAGAAAAAAAATAACAAAAAAAAAAAATAAATAAATAAATAACAAAAAAATAACAAGAAAAAAACAATAAATAACATAACAAAACTAAGAAAAAAACAATAAATAACAACAAAACAAGAAAAAAATAGGAAAACAAAAGTATAAAAATAGGGAACAACACCAACACCAACAGGGTCCTCAGTGTGCTGTAAACAATAGGAAAATGTATTACGAACGTGAAATAACGAAAAAAAAAGTCTTCTGAACGTGAGACACCTAAATAATAATAAGGAAATAAATTATGGACGTGAGTGAGAGAGCGAGAGCGAAAGAGAAATAATCAGAAAATAGAGGAGGAGGAGGAGGAGGAGACAGAAGAGAAGGAGGAGATGGAGGAGGATAAATCAGAGAGAAAGAAAGACGGGAAAACCCAAACCCTAAGGAAGGGAAGGGAAGGGAAGGGAAAGGAAGAGAAGGGTAGGGAAGAGAAGGGTAAGGAAGGGAAGGGACGGGAAGGGAAGGGCAAGGAAGGGATGGGAAGGGAAGGGTAGGGAAGGGAAGGACAAGGAAGGGATAGGAAGGGAAGGGAAGGGAAGGGAAGGGTAAGGTGGGGAAGGGAGGGGTAGGGAAGGGAAGGGAAGGGCAAGGAGGGGAAGGGAGGGGTAGGGAAGGAAAGGGAAGAGCAAGGAGGGGAAGGGAAGGGAAGGAAGGGATGGCTTAGGGGAGGGAAAGGAAGGGAAGGGAAGGCAAAGGGAGAGATGGGTAAGGAAGGTGTTATGAATACAGTTAACTGACGTCTAGGGGGTGATTTGTGTTGAAAAGATAGCTAACTGGGACATAACATAATTGTAAGGTTAAGTGAAAGCAAATGGTACAATTTCACTTATTATTAAAACTTAACCTAATAAGACAATTAATTAGAACATATGACAAAATAGGCAATGACAAGAATAAGTGGTTTGGTTCCCTGAGGTGATTAGTTATAGTTACAATTACACATAAGGAACTAAGTATGAAAATTATCTTTGAGGAACCAAACAAGAATTACAAATGTGGAACGAAATATTAGTTCACCAAGGTGTTTTAGTTTAGAGTTAAGAATTACACATAAGGAATACAAATATATATGCAAGCGAGAATGGGTATGTGTGTGTAAATGTGTGTGTCAGACCCCGTGGTAAACCCTGTTTAGCTCACGATAAGTTGAAGAGTCCTTGTGTCCTCGGGGGAAGTGAGCTACCTCGGATGAGACTGCCGGGGTTAGTTCTTCTTGGGGATTTACCCCCTAGGGGAACGGGCCTTTGTCAAACGACGGCCCGTCGCAGGGGGGAACCCGCCGCTGGCGTGCGGCGGGTGTGGGGCCTCCGCCGCCGCCACAGCCACAGCTACGGGTAACAGCCGGCGAGCAGCGACGGAGGCACGGGCTATCTGGGCAGGCGCCCAGCAGACACCCGTAGCGGTACTCGTGCGAGCAGCCGACTGGTCGACTTGACCGCGGAGAGGTGGCCCAACGCGAGATAACCCACCAGTCCACCTCGCCTCCGTAGAAGGGCCACCGGCTGCTCGCCCGAGGAGTGCTGGCGTTCCACTGCCGGGGTTATGTTGTTGTTGTTGTTGTTGTTAAAGATTTGCCTCTAGTATCACTAGGGGAACGGGCCCGGGTCCGAAGCCGGCCAGTTAAGTGAGGAAAAATGCTCCCTCCCTGCGCGGGGTGAGCACGGGTTTAGCCTAATGAACGAAGGTCAGGGGGTTATGGTCTGTGTATACTTGTAGAGGCTGGCTACCGGCTTGTAAACAGTGCTCAAACTTCTGGATGGAGTTAATTATGACTTTCAGATCATGATGTTGCGTTTTCTGATCATCTTGTTGTCCCTCGGCTCCCTGCTTGCAACGACACCCATCCACCTGAAGCCTGGCGCCCTCACGGCACACACATGAGAGGTCTTCCTCATAGAAGATGTGCTCCTCGTAAAATATCCATATACTTCCTTGCCCAACACCACAGACACAATCAGGATAGTCTCAGAAAAACTATTCGGCATGGCAGACGCCATACGGGCAACCAAGACAAGGGAATCAAAGGCACCTTCTAGTACCAACTCTCTGAATCTTTTTCAACTACTGGAGGATAGGATTCTGTTCTTACGTGGAAAAGTTGATGAGGTAGACATGGATTATAGTTTTCACTCAGTTCACTCTCGGGTAAAGAGAGGGTTGCTCAACATCGTTGGGTCCGCCTCCAAGTTCCTCTTCGGTACGGCAACCGACGAGGACGTGCGCGATTTGCGGGACAACTACGCTCCTTTGCTGCCCGAAATCGCAGGGTGATCAACGCCAATTGTAGAAAACTTGCGCGGGTGCATACTAACATTGAGGCACTGCTAGAGCAGACAAATAAGATGGTAGAAGTTATCAACATAGTTGTCAAGCAGATCGACCAGGTGAATCAGTTTCTCCTCCTAGATCAGGCCTTGCATGTTCTGGAAAACGTCATTAACTCCGTCGCAACGGCAAATCAGCAGGTCATTAGCAACATGGTGGATGCAGCGCACGGCAGAGTCACACCTGCCTTGTTCCCTCTACACGATTTGAGTACGACTATCCAGATCGGGTATCAAAATTATAGTCTCAAGCCTTTATTCAACCCAGACATGAGTCAATATTTTTACCCCTTGATTGAGTCCAGCCTCACCCCCGATGCCATAATCATTCATGTTCCTTTTCAGACGGCGGACGTGTTTGAGGCACACGAAATTGTCTCATTTCCCTTTTCCGCTAAGGACAGTGTGTTAGCCCTGGACACGTCCCCGTCTCTTGTCTTAATCGCGAAGGATTTCGCTCTGTATTCAACGGGTAGCTACTCCCTCTTGCAATATTGCAAGGAGACGGTCTTCAGGGGATTCTATTGCTCTGCGTCTCTCTTTGCCTTCCTACCGGTTCGGGGAGGGGTGTGCGAGATCGCCCTCACCCGGGTGAACGCGTCTGACGCTCTTTCCCTGTGACCTTACAAGCAACTACCCCCAACACCTGTTTTCCTCTGAATTAATGTAACGGTGTACCGGGGGCGTTTAAGTGTTGATTAAGACTCAGCTTCCTTAAATCGAATATATTCTTAAGCCTATATGTACAGGAGCGTCTGAGCGAGAGAGAGACTGCGGTGTGAGTCATTCGGACTCTCGTGAAGGAGTGACGAGTTACAGATTGGAAAATAATGAAGTTACAATTGGTCACGTATGTCAAGGTGACCTCCACGCTTAATGAAATGCTTTGTATACAAACTGAGACGGTAAACACTGACGGACGACATTCCTATAAGGTGGCGTGATCTATCTGTCGTGGGTTTTTTCCATTGACAATTGTATGCCTAATTCGTGGTGATATTAAATAATAATAATAATAATAATAATAATAATAATACATTGATATCTTACTATAACATGCCGGCAACGGGCCCGTGATGGGCCCTTCTTTGTAAACATAATACAGAATAATCAATTTCCTTTGACACACACACACACACGCACACACTCACACACACACACCCTACTGTGTGTGTGTGTGTGTTAGAGAGAGAGAGAGATACAAGCGAGTAAACAAACCCAAGACACGTTTCCGACAAGACTGGGCGATAGAGTGTCTCCGAACAGCTGCAGCGCCTTCCAAACAGACAAGTTACTGTAAGTGTTTCAGTCACATTCAAGACGCAACAGTTTTCCTCCTTTACTTGATATCCTTCTAAATAATCTCGTAATATCTGAGTCACTGGTCCCGGTCTGGAACTCTTCCCTCAAGCAATATTTTCGTATTAAAGGAATGGCGGAGGGAGGGAGAACCTGACACATCGGCGGCAGTCTCCCCAACACCCGCACCTTTACAGGACTGGAGCACACTAACACACCTGGGAGGGGAGGAGCCCGGGCAGCCTAGGAACTCTGGCGCACCACAAGCAGAAGGAACCTGGCTCAGTATTCTCAGACGCTTTCGCCTCGCACATCAACAATTTCCAAAGGGTGAAGAGGTCTAATGCGTGTTTTTACATTCTTGGCACAGAGGAATGATCAAACTACCACCAGGGTCATAAAATTACCCCGAAATGCCCACAACTCCTAGGAAAACCTTGCCAAATGTGTGCTCCTGGGCGCCCGAAGGTTTGAAAATACGGGTCCTGGCTGAGCGCCGATACTGCTTAACTGACCCTAAGGGAGCGAGGGAGAGCTTGACACACCGACGCAAGTGTCTCCTATAGCTTACAGCCTAGACACGACTGATGCTCGTTTTGTTAACCATCTCGGCGCCCAAGCTCACTTATTTGCCAAGGCTTTCGTAGGAGTTTTGGGCATTTCCCGGGGTAGCTTTACGACCCTTCTGGCAGATTAGCCATTCTGCTGTACCGTGAACCAAAGGGAGCACTTTGTGTCGAGTGTGGTGAATTGAGACATTTTTTCCTTATTTGGTTCTGTACTCTAAGCCATAAGAGTGAAGCAGTTTATATTCAAGGTGAGTATGGAGGGGTAAGTGACCAGTTCGCGTGCAAGTGTACAAGACTTTATTTATTTATTTATTTTGTACAAAAATAGAAGGTCACTGATTCAGTCAAGCAGAATGCGGTGAGCTGAGACACTTCTTGGGGTGAATTGAGACATGTGTAAAACTGTTTTATATGGTAAATAAACAAACATCCTCTTACTTGTTGTTGAATTTACTTGATCTCTAAATGAATTAAGATCAGTTCAAACAAAATACACACCTTTCAGACATTTAGTTAGCTGTTTTTTCACCCTTTGGAAAATACCATGATGAATTTGTATACCGGGTAGCTAGTAAAAAAAAGTAACCTACATACTGCTACTTTCTGTAAGTGCCAGGGAAGTGGTTACATCATGCTGTTTTACATGCATTTTAAAGTCAGCAGAAGCTTTATCAATTCCCCTAATTGTAGAAGGCGGTGTGCCTGACAATAGCACTGGTCCACTGATCAAGTGATCATATTAACCTCACCAACATCATCACGTTTGGGTCAGTCCTACTGAGTGTTCATCCTTCTTTCTAAGAATGTATTCGTTACACTGGTTTTCCTAACTTTTAGAACTCTTCCTATGTATACCCTCCTATCATAAGTTACTACAAAGTATTTCTCTTCCTCAGGGTAAATCTTCACAAATTTCCTAGGAACAAAGCTCACATAAGCGTCTTGCTCAAACTGTATCATAATTTTCTTATGTTGTCAATGACAGGATCCACCACCAGGGTGCAGCACCAGCCAAATGTTTGACAGCACTTGCTAAAATGTGTGTCAATTCACCCCACAACTTTGGTTTGTTGGGGTGAATTGAGACAAAGTTATTCAGTCTATATCAGCAAAAATATTGAGGACATTATATTTCTATTTAATTCATATTAAACCTGAACTATTTACCAATCAACATGCAAAAAATTTTGCATTTAAAATCTCAAATAACTTCAGGAGAGTAAAATTACCCAGATTATTGGTTTTGGAACACGAAATTTCGCGGGGTTTAAGAAATCTTACCCTTAGGGAGAATGGATTTTACATGCTTTTAACAACTTCCTACTGAAAAGTTGTATATACAAAATTTCTAGGTCTAGCCTAGGCGTATCTAATGAGCACAACAGCAAAAGCATGTTGAATCAAGCAACTTCGCAATATTGACTGTCTTAATTCACACCCAAAATGTTGTCTCTATACACAACAATCGAAACTATTCAAATTATACTGACCTCCGTGTAGATGAGATGGGTTGAAGCGTCTGACAATACCGCCCTAACACACACGAACAGACATGGAGAGGGAGGGACGCGGGCCACCTAGAAGCTCTGGCTTACCTCAAGACGGAGCTGAACTACCCTCGGTGAAGGAAGCGTGGCGCCACGTGGAGGCGAAGGAGTAACTCGCCTGGGAAAGAGGAGAAATTGAGAGTTAGTGAACACCTCGACGACGGCAACAAAGGGACGAGGCGATGCTAGGCAACTGGGGAAAGGAGAAGAGATAGAATGAAAGAATGGGAAGAAATGGAGAGAGATAAAAAGACGAAAATGGATGCGTGCATTCTGACAAAGAGAAGAAAAAAGAGAAGACAGTGAGTACCGAACTGAAGAAAGGAAGAGGAGAGATGCGATCCAGGAATGAAAAGAAAAAAATATCCAAAGAATAGGAGAAAGAAAGAAAAAAAAACGAAAAATACAGCTGTTTGATATGACACCAAATAAGGCAAAACAAGGCGCCGAGTGGAATTTCCTTAGCCCTCGCGTCTGTTTGTTCTTTTTTTTTCAGTATATTATTTTTCTGCATTATTCGTAACAAACAAGTCTTTCAATGAGTGCATCTATCCATCTGGCTCTCTACATAACACCTGTCAGTCTGTCCGCCTATCTGTCTATGGCCATTTATCTGTCCAACCGTCCACACTGTATTGCCCAACATCGCCTTCACTTTATCTCCGCACAGCCGCAGCGCGTCATCAAACACACGAGAAAATAATCCAGACCAGGAAAGGGTTTACCGGCGCCGAGGATCGAACAAGCGACCAACGAGATGGGAAAGCCACTTCTTAACCAGTCGGCCAGAGAGGTGCCTCCTCGCAAAGTGAGTTTTGGGAGGCTGGCCCATCAGGCCGGCCAGCTGCACTGCAATACTTCCACAGCGGTGGGTGGTAAGTGTGAGGGGAGAGGAGTGCAGGGCGAACACACACACACACGCAAAAAAACCCACTTTGTAGCTCAGCAGTAAGGCTTTGCGCCGTCAGGCTTCGCTGCCTGGCAGGCGAAGGTTCGAGCCCCGCTCAGACCGGGATTATTCCGCTAACAAGGAGCGATTACCGTCCCTTCTTGAGCACGGGGGAGCAAGGGTGTGTGGCGTGTGAAGGTCCCGTCACTGCCCAGAGATCGACTAATGAGCCTTGCTCTAAGCGGGAGGGGCTTGCTGGCGACGACGCGCCCACCTGGCCTGGTGATCAGGCCGTGATGAATTACATGTATTCTAAGCAACAAAATATCACTCTACGGCATATTATTGACATATTTCATTTACAAGTATACATCATTCTCTCTCTCTCTCTCTCTCTCTCTCTCTCTCTCTCTCTCTCTCTCTCTCTCTCTCTCTCTCTCTCTCTCTCTCTAAGGATGTGTGTGTGTGTGTGTGTGTGGGAGGGGGGTACTGTGATTGTGTGTAAGTAAATATTTATTGCTATTAATAAATACATATACAGAGAGAATTACATTTAAAAAAATTCAGCGACAGTCTGAACCAGCTCCTGACCGCCAGATGTCAATTTATAGATGTTTTATTCCACCTGTAACACATAAAAAATTTGACATATAAAATACAACCTAACAATATATACATTCCTTAGCGAGTAGTTTACTAGTATATATCTTCGTCTCATCAGCTCTCCTCCTACAACTGATAGCCTTCTACCTCTTAAATTCCGCCGCGATGTTGCTTCTCTTTCTATCTTCTATCGATATTTCCACTGACTGCTCTTCTGAACTTGCTAACTGCATGCCTCCCCCTCCATGGCCCCGCTGCACGACTTTCTACTCATGCTCATCCCTACACTGTCCAAACCCCTTATGCAGAGTTAACCAGCATCTTCACTCTTTCATCCCTCACGCTGGTAAACTCTGGAACAACCTTCCTTCATCTGTATTTCCTCCTACGACTTGAACTCTTTCAAGAGGAGGTATCAGGACACCTCTCCTTTCAAATTGATCTTTCTTTCCACCTCTTTTAATTCTTTTTGGGAGCAGCAGTAGCGGGCTTTTTATTATTATTTTTTTGTGTGTGTGCCCTTGAGCTGCCTCCTTTGTTGTAAAAAAAAAAAAAAAATATATATATATATATATATATATATATATATATATATATATATATATATATATATATATATATATATATATATATATATATATATATATATATATATACAAAAAAATGTAGGGCTGCAAGGGTTCTGTTGTATTTTTTGTTCTTTTAAATTTTGGGAAACTGCTTGTCTTGAGTAGTTCTTTTATATTTAGTGGCAAGCTGTTAAAGAGTTTAGGGCCAGTGCATGGTCTACTATTTTTACGTAAAGATGTTCTACACTGTGGACAAAATCAAATCTACGGTACGTTATTGCTTTAGTCTGGTGTAAGTCATCCACAGATTTAAATATTTTATTATCTGAAAAATTTGAAAACATTTTATGAATCAGTAATAATAAGTATTTATGTATTAAACCTAATTTATAAATCTCCAGTAAAGAAAAAATGTCGGACACGAAATCAAACTTACCTAAAAATACACCTGACAACTTTCTTCTGTGATACGGGCATATGGCAATCCTGTTTAGGAATGGCGGCCATGTGCTGCCAGATGGGTACACAGTATGGCAGGCGAGGGCAGCACAATGTGTAATAAACACTGATCAGAGCATCTGTACGTAGTGAGATTATACCGAGTCTTGTACATTATTCCACACACTTTTGAGATTTGAGTGCACACTTCATATATATGTACATACTTTCAAATTCAAATTTTCGTCGATTCGTATCCCAAGGAATTTTGTATGGCTGAAGATACTTAATATTTCGCCTTCTCACTGCAATGGAGGCAGTTTTTTTTTATAGATCCGTTCTGAAAAAAGCATACAAGTAGATTTAGAGACTGAGTTTTGATCTATTAGATCTTATCCATTGATGGATTAGATTCAGCTCCGTTTTTGCGTTTAATTAAATGTAGGGAGCAAACATCTTTGTCAGCTTATAAGAGACTAGTATCATCTGCGCATATAATATAAAGAAACTTAGAGCTAGCATTTATTATATCATTAATGTAAATAAGGAAAAGAATTGGTCCTAGATTTGATCCCTGTGGTACGCCTCTCGATATAAAAATAAATTGTGAATAAGTGTTGTTACAGATTAGTTTGTGATCTAGGTAGAACAAAGATAACTGAAGAAGTTGTAGTTGTAGTGTGTGTGTGTGTGTGTGTGTGTGTGTGTGTGTGTGTGTGTGTGTGTGTGTGTGTGTGTGTGTGTGTGTGTGTGTGTGTATCCAGTGCTGTGTGTGTGTGTGTGTGTGTGTGTGTGTGTGTGTGTGTGTGTGTGTGTGTGTGTGTATCCAGCGCTGTGTGTGTGTGTGTGTGTGTGTGTGTGTGTGTGTGTGTGTGTGTGTGTGGTGGGTCGAGCTCCTCATTTAACGCCTGTTTACTCCATATTTAATCAAGTTAAAGAATAATCACATATACCAAGACATGCAGAAGACATCGGTGTACCAGTGACTTTTGGGATACAAGATATAATATGTGACACCAAGCCGGATGTCGGTGTTATCAGGCGGTCTGTGTGTGGTGGCTGAACCTTATAAATTACCGACCTGGTACAGGGATATTCTCTGAGCTCTGTAGCCGATAACTGGTGATATAAGTGTATACAATATATACATAATCGCAATGGCCAAATCATTAAGCGAGTTGAAGAAAATGCAGCGCACCCAGTCCCCCCGCCTGAGAGGACCATAAACTCCCCTTCTGGCTGCCGACTTGAGAGGTGTCCTGATAACTCCTCGAACCTCCTCCTTATCAATTTCTGCAACATTCGCGGTCTCCGTTCTAATTTTCATTCTGTGGAACACCATCTCTCCTCCTCTAAGCCTCACTTTCTCTTCCTCACCGAAACACAGGTTTCTGAGGCTACTGACAGCAACCTCTACTCTGTTCCCTCTTACTATCTCTATCCTAAATTTCAATCCAAAGCTGGATGTTGCGCCTACGTGAGCAACGACACCACTTGCTCTCGTGCCCACGACCTTGACTCTTCTGAATTTTCCACCATCTGGCTAAGACTTCATTGTCATTCTATTACTAAATACATCTGTGCTGCTTATCTCTCACCTAACTCTACTAACTATGTAAAACTCTTTGACTATTTGAACTCTAAAGTGGAGCACATCTTGAACCACTCTCCCTTTGCTGAAATCTCCATCTTGGGAGATTTCAATGTTCACCACCAGCTTTGGCTTTCATCCTCTTTCACTGACCAGCCTGGTGAACAAGCCTTCAACTTTGCTCTCCTCAATGACCTAGAGCAGTTGGTTCAGCACCCTACTCGTATTCCCGACCGTCTTGGAGACAGGCCCAACATTCTAGACCTCTTCCTTACCTCTAATCCTTCTGCTTACTCTGTCAAACTGTTCTCTCCGTTGGGCTCCTCCGATCATAACCTTATTTCTGCATCCTGTCCTATCGCTCCTGTACATCCTCTGGACCCACCGAGGAGGCGATGCTTCTGGCATTTTGCTTCAGCTCGGTGGGACGACCTGAGGATGAACTTTTCCGATTTCCCTTGGAATGATTACTGCTTCCAGGAGAGACCCCTCTGTGTGTGCTCTGCGCATCACAGAGGTGATTGTCTCTGGAATGGAGGCATACATTCCACGTACTGTCTCCACTCCTCATGCTAAAAAGCCTTGGTTTAATCATGCTTGTTCTCGTGCTATTAAAGATAGAGGCAGCTCACAAAAGGTTCCAGAGCCTTCGAACTCCCACTAACTTTGATCTATACATTTCAGCCCGGAATCGTGCCAAATCTATTCTCCGACTTACCAAAACTTCTTTTATAAAAAGAAGATGTCAACACCTTGCTTCTTCTAATTCTTCCCGTGACTTCTGGCATCTAGCCAAAAATATCTCCTCCAATTTTACTTCTTCCGCTTTCCCTCCTCTCCTTAACCCTGACGGCAGCACTGCCGTCTCATCTGTCTCTAAGGCTGAACTCTCCGCTCAAACTTTCTGTAAGAACTCCACCTTGGACGATTCTGGGCATATTCCTCCTACTCATCCCCCCTCTGACTCCTTTATGCCTGTTATTAAGATTCTTCCTAATGATGTTTTCTATGCCCTCTCTGGCCTCAACTCTCAGAAGGCTTATGGACCTGATGGAGTGCCTCCTATTGTCCTTAAAAACTGTGCTTCTGTGCTGACATCCTGCCTGGTCAAACTCTTTCGTCTCTGCCTATCAACATCTATCTTTCCTTCCTGCTGGAAGTATGCCTTTGTACAGCCTGTGCCTAAGAAGGGTGGCCGCTCCAATCCCTCAGACTACCGCCCAATAGCTTTACTTTCATGTCTATCTAAAGCTTTTGAGTCAAACCTTAACCGGAAGATTCAAAAGCACCTTTCCACTTCTAATCTTCTATCTGATCGCCAGTATGGGTTCCGCAAGGGGCGTTCTACTGGCGATCTTCTTGCTCTCTTAACTGACTCTTGGTCATCCTCCCTTAGCAGTTTCGGTGAAACTTTCTCTGCTGCGCTAGACATATCGAAAGCCTTCGATAGAGTCTGGCACCAGTCTTTGCTTTCTAAACTGCCATCTTTCGGATTCTATCCCCCTCTCTGTTCCTTTATCTCCAGTTTCCTTTCCGGCCATTCTATCTCTGCGGTGGTAGACGGTCACTGCTCTTCCCCTAAACCTATCAACAGTGGCGTTCCACAGGGCTCTGTCCTATCACCCACTCTCTTCCTGTTATTCATCAATGATCTTCTTTCCATAACAAACTGTCCTGTCCACTCGTACGCCGACGACTCCACTCTGCATTATTCAACTTCTTTCAATAGAAGACCATCACAACAGGAAGTATACGACTCCAGACTGGAGGCTGCAGAACGCTTAACCTCAGACCTTGCTATCATTTCCGATTGGGGCAAAAGGAACCTTGGGTCCTTCAATGCCTCAAAAACTCAATTTCTCCACCTATCAACTCGACACAATCTTCCAAACACCTATCCCCTATTCTTCGACAACACTCAGCTGTCACCTTCTTCAACACTAAACATCCTCGGTCTATCCTTAACTCAAAATCTCAACTGGAAACTTCATATCTCCTCTCGCTAAATCAGCTTCCTCGAGGTTGGGCGTTCTGTATCGTCTCCGCCAGTTCTTCTCCCCCGCGCAGTTGCTATCCAAATACAGGGGCCTTGTCCGCCCTCGTACGGAGTATGCATCTCACGTGTGTGGGGGCTCCACCCTCACAACTATTCTGGACAGAGTGGGCTAAGGCTCTTCGTCTCATCAGCTCTCCTCCTCCTACTGATAGTCTTTTACCTTTCAAATTCCGCCGCGATGTTGCCTCTCTTTCTATCTTCTATCGATATTTCCACGCTGACTGCTCTTCTGAACTTGCTAAATGCATGCCTCCCCCACTCCCGGGGCCCCGCTCTACGCGACGTTCTACTCTAGCTCATCCCTATACTGTACAAACCCATTATGCAAGAGTTAACCAGCATCTTCATTCTTTCATCCCCTTCATTGGTAAACTCTGGAACAGCCTTCCTTCATCTGTATTTCCTCCTGCCTATGACTTGACCTTTTTCAAGAGGAGGGTATCAGGACACCTCCCCTCCCGAATTTGACCTTGCTTTTGGCCACCTCTTCTGATTCTTTTATGGGAGCAGCGATTAGCGGGCTTTTTTTTATTACTAGGTTTTTTTGTGCCCTTGAGCTGCCTCCTTTGTTGTAAAAAAATATATATATATTGGCGGCACCAGAGCCTGGGAACGGGCAAGCTCAACTACTGGAGCTGGTGAGCAACCTAGTTGGCGAAGTGACAGAGTTGAAGAAAGTTATTACCGCACCTGACAGCAGTATCAACAAGAAGATTGACAAACTACAGACATAGATAGAGAAACAAGGTGAAATAGTTGCCAGGCAACAACGATATTTGGAAGCCATGGACCGAAAGGAGAGAGAAAAGAATCTGGTAATAACTGGAGTGCCAGATGAAGATGAAGCTTTGGAGGGTGCAACAACGGAGCAAGACAAAATTAACAAAATCTGGTCTGAGGTGGATGCCAGGGAAGTTGTCCAGTCACACCGGAGGTTGGGGACCAGAGGTGACACCAACAGACGACGAGCTATACTGGTTACACTTGACAGCATGGAGGCGAAGGACAGGATTCTTACTAAGGCAAGTAAACTTAAGCAAGCGACGGGAGAATTTAACAAGATCTACATAAAGAAAGACGTCCACCCCAGCATCCGGGGAGAGTGGAGGAGGCTGCGTGCAGCGGAGAGGACTGAAAAGGAGAGACTGGAGAATGCTGGGTGTGTGATACGCCTGGACTCACGGGAGAGGAAACTCTACAGGGATGGAGTCGTGACTGACGCATGGAACCTGCAGTTTTTTCTAAGTAGACCACAGCATGTAAGAACTATTAAGATGTTGTCGTGGAATATCAATGGAGTTAAGAAAAAGTTAGAGAAAAAACATGTTCATGAGTTACTTCAGCAATATGATATAATTAGTCTAAATGAAGTTATGACACCATTACCCGTTGCATTTCCTGGTTATATCTCATAATTATAGAGTTCTGTTAGAGGTTCACTTGAGCGAGGAGGCACGGTGCTATTAATTAAGAACTATTTATCTGAATCCATTGTAAGTGTAGATGTTGGTATCGAGGAGCAGATTTGGGTTCAATTGCGATATGCACCAAAGTATTTATTTGATTTTTGTTACGTTCCCCCAGCGGATTCCCGATATTATTCTCGTGACTCGTTTTCTGCAATACAAGAAAAGTTGAAGACAAGTGAAATGTGTAAGGAGTACTGTATACTTGGAGATATGAACGCAAGGTTTGGTCATATGTTCGTTCACTCCTGGTTCAAAGTGAGTTGCCAGATATTGATAATTATTCATACCCAGTATTGCCTGATGATGTACAATTACCAAATGAAAATGCATTTATATTGTCAAGTGTATGTAAGGAATCAGAGTTATTGGTGCTTAATAACTTGCAAACTCCTGTCAACCATTTTGTGAGCAATTAGACATATTTATAAGAAAGGTAATGAATGGGTATCAGAGTTGGACACTTGTGTTATGAGTCCCTCGATGGTGAGCAGAGTGAGCGAGTTTTCTGTGATTCACAATGCTTCGTTACCATCAGATCACGCACCAATTAGTGTAACATTATCTTTGCCCGACGTAGACCTAGAGAACTTGTGTACTCGTGCTCATCAGTTGGGGGGTTACACAGTGCCTCATAATGATTCTGGTTATAGAACGGTGGCCAAACATATAAATTAATGATGCTGATGAAAGGTTATTTTGCATAATATACAACAAACATATGTTAGACAACATTAATGGTGATGCCAAATATGTGACTGACATATTATACCAGTGTGCACGTAGCAGTAAGCGTGAGGCCCAGGAACAGGGTGAAAATACTACACTAGAGACAGGAAAGACTGATTGAAAACAAAGATGACTTACAACTGTGGAGAGCCATAACTTGGAATGGGGAATATGAAGGTGAAAATAAGTCAAATGTATGTCCCTCTGATGATGAATTTAAGAACTATTTTGAAAGTAACTTTAATCCCCCCAATATTGTGAGGCTTACCGACTGTGACTTTTCCAGTGATGTGTCTATACCACTGTTAGATGACCTGTTAACCCAATAGAAGTGCAACAACAAGTGAAACATTTGAAATCGGATAAGGCTTCAGGTCCTGATGGTGTATCCCCAGCCATTTCTAAGTTACTGCCAGTGATATTTAATAATATATTGTACTCAGCTAGTTACCCATTAGCATGGTCGAAAGCGAAGTTAGTAACAATTTTTAAGAAAGGCGACAGGAAAGATGTAAGGAACCATAGGGGAATAAGTATAATTAACAGTATTGCCAAGGTATACGATATGGTCCTGTGTTCGAGACTGAGACAGTGGTTTAGACCATTTAGGGAGCAGGCTGGTGCTCAGGAGAAAAGAGGATGTTTGGAGAATACAGTGGCGTTAAGGTTGTTGTGCGACATGGCAAAGAGGAAGAAATTAAAATTATTTGTAACTTTCATTGATTTCTCCCAAGCTTACGATAGAATACCTAGCCATAAGTTATTTTATATATGTGTTACGACGGTTAGGGTGTGGCTCAGCGATGTTATGTGCATTGATTGCTATGTAGAGTGTGACAGAGAGCTTGGTAGGTACGGTTTTAGTTTTAATAACACTTGGCGTGAGACAGGGTCCAGCCACCTCTTGTTTACTTTTCATTATCTTGGTCGGTGATCTCATAAGAATCATCAAGGAAGGTGTGTACACGATGGATTTTTACAATGGTTACATATCCTTGTATT
>NC_066531.1:17729163-17749163 GCF_024679095.1 Eriocheir sinensis | reverse complement strand
TAGTCGTTGTAGTAATGTAGAACGCAGGTCGTTGTAATGATAGCAAGACACTGAATCGTTGAAGCCTTGTAGCAGGGCACTAGTCGTTGGTAGTAGTAGCAGGAGCAATTAGTCGTTATGTAGTAGCAGCAGCAGCAACTTCCAGTTCGTTGGTAGTAGTAGCAGGCAGCACTTAGTCGTTGTATAGTAGCAGGAGCACTAGTCGTTGTAGTAGTAGCAGGAGCACTAGTCGTTGTAGTAGCAGCAGCAGCACTAGTCGTTGTAGTAGTAGCAGGAGCACTGGTCGTTGTAGTAGCAGCAGCAGTCTCACTCAGCACTCTCAGTCAGCACTCTGAACACACTCGAATACACTCCTGGGTGCGTCGTGGGCCTTGGGATTCACTAGGTATCACCATGCCTTACGAGGTGATGATATAAAGAACTTTTTTCAAGCGGGCTCAAGGGCGGGACTGGTAATTCTGTCCTTTCTTTTCACTGGCTGTTAACGCACTATTAAGGCTATACAGCTAACCAGGCAAGGCACGCTGTACTTCTGGGTGCCTTGGGGTGCTCATGCTCGCTGGCAATCGCTGCACGTGCCGTAGGAGAGCCAATAAGAACAATGATATGACACTTCTGGGGAGGCGGGCGGGGACAGGTAACACTGGGCCTCCCATTTCACTCGCTGTTAACGCACTATTTAAGGCTGTACAGCTATCCAACTAAGGCCGTATACACTCATGGCTGCCTTGGGGTGCTGCCGCTCACTGGTCATCGCTGCACACCTTCTAAGGGAGCCGCCACAGCCAGTTTGAGAGCTTTGGTCACCCCGAGTGTCGCTTTGAAAGAAAAGTGGCGGATCAGCTGATGCCTGGCGCCGAACATCAGCTGATTTGGGGCCGCTCTCACAGCCGTCTGGTACGCAGCCTAACCCGAGGCCCTGCCAGCCTGCTAACAAGCATCACCATCAGCCGTTGTTTTCGTGGTGTCGGCGTGGTGACGGTCATGGCAGGGTTGGTGGGACATGCAAACACTGAGCGGAGGATTGGCAAGGAGAAACGTGAAAAAAATATTAAATATAAGGAATAACTGTCAAGAATAAATATGACGAAAAAATGTGGAGTGTCTCGATCGCTGTAATACACCTGTCAAATCTGCTGATAGCCTAATATTTCCAAGGAATAATTGGTGAAATAATGGTGACAATTATTAAAGTTCTACTATTTAGCAAACAGTATGTCAGCAAGACAGACTCTTCATTATATTCTTTACGGCAGTGTATTTTTTAACATTATAACTGGGCGACCATTTGGTCGCCCAGTGATGAAAAATGGTCGCCCAGTAAAGCGATTCTTTAAGTACTGGGCGACCAGATCAATTCCTCAAACTTTATGAGGAAATTTTAGTAAATTTAAGACAGCTCTTGCATTGGCCTTCTATCTCCGTTTTCTTTCATTTGAGAACTCGTTAATATTGAAATTTTCTCCCCTACCGATTTCAGTGTTTTTACATAGAGTGAGTATTATAGTTTATTATAACATAATAAATTATCAAAATAATAATAATACATTTATGATGAAATAAACAGCCAAGCATATAATGGAGGAAGTTTTCCATCATGTAGCTATGTACAGCAGATACGAATGTTACTTGTTTGTTTTTAAAGTCCACCTGACTGTGGTTGTCCCGAGAGGAAGGAAAACGTTTTGTTACTTTTAATATCAGTGCCGAATTTAGCTACAGCATAGAGCAGCTTGCAGGGTTCTCAATCTTCTGAAGGTTTGAACCGTTTCAGAACCCCACTGGATTGCCCAGTATGATCCCACAGCCCCTTAAATAGGTACGTAGTTGAAGAAAAAGGGTCTTAAAGGTGAAATATTACTTATTAACATAAATATTCCACTATTTGTTATTAGTTGTAAAATAATTGACTGATAAAGTGTGTATCTACAAAGAATATGAATTTAAGAGTGATTAACAAATTGTTTTAATGAGAATATAAAAGTTTTTGCCAAAAGCATACAGGCCAGTCAATATTTCACTGCTGCTTGACTGCTGCTGCTGTTGCTGCTGTCCTATCCCTAGCACATCATCAGCTGTGTCAATGCTGAATGGCTCTGGTACCCCTTCAAATACATGAAACTAGCGGCCTATGATGTCATACACCAGTTTATCTACCACAGTTAATGTCTGCGTATCTGTGGTGCCACACGTGTGGGGCCCTCAGGTGCTGGGGGAAATGTCATTGTTATGAAAGGGCAGGGGTAAACCAGTGTATGCTGTGAGGCCTTGGTGTGGAAGTTCCGTCTGAACTGTGCAGCTAATCCCCCGTACAGTGAGGGCAGTGAGGGCCTTTTTTACTCCCTCAGGGGCTGTGCAGCTGAGAGAGTGGTGTACATGAGTGTGAATGTGTAAGTGAGTGTGTGCCTGTCTTGGCTAAAACCCTTCATTGGGGGAAGATAGCCAGGGTATTTAGATAGATTGATAGTCATTGACAGATGAACATCAAAAAAATTTCTATATCAAATAAACAGTTCACTGCTATGAACTTATTAACTTTAAGCTGAAATAAAGGCATTGTGGCCAGTATAGCTGCATTCTGTGAGCACATGAAAAACTAACTAATATAAGTTTTGTTTTAGGCGTAATGGTTATGTGTAGTAGCGTGCATTATATAAGGACAATGATACACGCCCGTGGCCTGTGCTCTGTATTCCGTCTCCGAGCCGTTACACAGCGGATCCTTCGAGAATGTAAACAGTGGGTTATAGAAAACTGGATAATGGTGAGGGGTGACTGAGCCACACAAACAATATGAGTATTGAATATTGTCACATCCCTTTTCTTTTAAAAAATGAAAGCAATTCAAATGTGATACATTGTTTACATTTGAACAAATATTTAGTACATGTATATTCCTTAATATATAAAGTATCAGTTACTTGAGATGTATATTCCTTAACAACTAAAATACAAAATTGCATGAGGTATGGTAACTAATACATGAGGTATCTTAGAGCAATACATACATGAGATACATATAGTGTTCACTTACTGACTATAAAATCCTTAAATCTAGATGGAAGAACACCTCGCGTTGCTCTCGCGGTGTTTCCAGGGGTTTGACCTGTTTGACCTGTTTCTTGTATGTCTCCTTTTGGCATATGTGTGTGTTTTTGTCTGGAGTCAGAAACAAGTGTGTCTGTGCTCGATAGATCTGACTTAACATTCACAGAGCTGTCATCTACGACATCATTCAAATTCTGTTCATTAGTCTTTCTGAGATGTTGTCTGTTGCGTCTAAGAATTCCTAAGTCAGTCTCAATGTCATATGATCTCTCATCTAACCGTTTGTGAACTGTACATCGTCTCCACACTGAGTCTCCTAATGAGGTTGGTTGGATCCTAACTGCATCACCTTCACTCAGTGGTGTGAGATCTTTTGCTACCTTGTCATAGTACCACGCACTTTTCAGGTTCTTCAGTCTTCTCTTCTTCTTTTCCAATGAAACATCAATTCCACTTGGTTTTAGGAGCTCCGCTGTTGTGGGTAGTAATGTTCTCGTCCTTCTACCTAAACTACGCTGTACTGGACTCAATTCCATATCTTGAGATGGGGTATTTCTGTAGTCTAAAATAGCTAAATAAGGATCACTTTTACTTGCTAGTGCTTTCTTAATCAAGTTCTTGGCTGTCTTTACAGCAGATTCAGCCATTCCATTGGACTGAAGATATTTGGGGCTTGATGTCCTGTGTTCAAAATCATATTGGACTGCAAAATCACTGAACTCTTTGCTAATGAATTGTGGTCCATTATCACTAACCAAAACTGATGGTATGCCATATCTAGCAAAATGAGCTTTTAACTTCTTGATGACTGCTATTGTATTGACAGAAGTTAACACATCAATTTCCCAAAAATTACTGAAGTAGTCCACAGTTACAAGAAAATGTTGATTACCCAACTCAAATAAGTCCACTCCCACTCTCTCCCATGGTCTGTCAGTTATTTCATGTGACATTAGAGTTTCTCTCTGCTGTTTGTTGCTGAATTTAAGACATGTTTCACATTGGGATATATATTCTTTAATTTCAGCATTCATGCTTGGCCAGTAAACACATTCTCTTGCTCGCCTTAGACATGCTTCCACTCCCGTATGAGAGGAATGTATTGCCTTCTTGATCTCGCCACGCAGGGCACGAGGAATGACGACCCTTTCTCCTTTGAATATGAGACCATCTTGTGCAGATAGCTCACTTCTATAGTTGAAATATGGCAATAATTGATTTGTAATGTCATCTTTTGCCTCAGGCCATCCCGTGATTATTGTCTGTAAAAGCAAGTTCATTGTCTCATCATCCGCAGTTGCTCGCTTTATTTTCTCTAGACGTTCAGGTCTAATGGGCAAAAGGGATATCATGTTAATGCTTTCAAACATTTGACCGCCTTCATTATTTGGTAGATGTTGCCTGGACAGCAAATCTGCTATGTGCATGTCTTTGCCTGGCAAGTATTCTAATTCTAAGTTATACTGAAAAGCTTTGAGTAGCATTCCTTGTAAACGCTTTGGAGCTCGATCAAGAGGCTTCCGGATGATTGACTGCAAAGGTTCGTGGTCACTCACTACTTTAGTCATTCTCCCAAAAGTATATTGGTGAAACTTGGTAAGTCCAAAAACAACTGCTAACATTTCCTTTTATATCTGAGCATATCTAGTCTCTGTAGGGGTCAAAGCTCTGCTGGCATAGGAAATGGGTTTACCATCCTGCATCAGTGCTGCACCTAAACCTGTCTGACTTGCATCGCACTGTAAAACAAGTGGTCTAGTCTGGTCGTAGTAAGTGAGAACTGGGGCGGAAGTCACCGACTGTTTGACCTGTGCTAGCGCTGTGTCTTGAGCTGGTCCCCACTGCCAATCTACGTCTTTGTTGGTTAGACGACGAATGGGTTCCAATATGTCAGATAATTGGGGTAGAAACCTTGCTAAATAGTTAACCATGCCAGTGAGTCTCTGTACCTCCACCACATTTTGTGGGGCTTTCATGCTGACAATTGAAGCTATTTTATCTGGGTCAGGCTTTAGTCCATCTTTAGAAATCTTATGGCCTAAAAAAGATATCTCAGACTTTCTCAGTTCAGTCTTGCAAGTATTTAACTTGATGCCCTGATTCCTACATCTTTCTAGCAACTTGCGTACATTGTTATCATGATCAGTATGTGCTTCATCATCAGTGTCACCAGAACCATAAACTAATATATCATCAGCTACACACACAACTCCTTGCAAACCTTCTAATGCTGTATTCAATCTTTTTTTGAAAAATTTCACTGCTGACAGCTAAACCAAAAGGTAGTCTCAACCATCTATATCTCCCTAGTGGTGTTTGGAATGTTGTCAAGTAGCTGGATTGTTCATCCAAAACACAATGCCAGTAGCCGTTCCTCAGATCAAATTTAGAGAATATTTTAGCCTTTGACAGGTTAGGCAGCACATCATCAATTATTGGAAGAGGATGCATTTCCCTTTGTAAGTCTTTGTTTAATGCTTGTGGATCAATGCAAATCCTTATGTCACCAGATTTCTTACTTCCAACAACCATGCGGCTTACCCACTCTGTTGGTTCATCAACTTTGGCAATGAATTTTGCCCCTCTAAAAAGTTATCTTAGCTTATTGTTGACTCTCTGCTTAATGCTGATCGGTACTCTGCATGATTATACTGACACTGGACTTGGATTAGAACTCAAGGTTAATTTCACAACACCAGGTAGTTTGCCATGGTCTGATGCAAATACATCAGAGTAATTAGCAAAGGAATCACTTACTATACTGATGTTCTCATAATTTACTGTAATCAAGTTCATCTGCTCAGATGCTCTTTTACCCAGAATTGGTGTAACATCTTCTACTACCACAAACTCCACTGAATGTTTGGTATTAGTCCTACAATTGACAATGACAATTCTGCATTTACCCAATGGATGTAGTTTGGTAGAGTTATACATATATATATATATATATATATATATATATATATATATATATATATATATATATATATATATATATATATATATATATATATATATATATATATATATATATATATATATATATATATATATATATATATATATATATATATATAAAACAGTGTTACAGGGTTGCAACTGAATATTTGGGATCATATGTCTAGGAATGGTATTGACACTAGCACCACAATCAACTTGGAAAGCAACTTGTTTGTCACATACCAACATAGATGCCATGATCACCTTGTTGTTGTGTCGGTCAGATACCTTCATCACGTACTGCACCTCAGGGTCATCGTCAGCGTCATCTTGTACACCATGAACGGAATTCCTTGCTGGTCCCTTTGCTTGTCGTGTTTTTCCTCTGCATTTTGTTGCCAGATGATTCTTCCGGTTGCACTTGCTGCATGACTGGCCGTATGCTGGACATTCTTCTTTCTTCCAGACGTGCTTGGTGCCACAGAATTTGCAGGGTTTCAGTTGCTTGGGTGTAGGTGAAGTCTCAGGCTTTGCAGCTTGTTTCACTTGATTGGGCTTGTTGGTTGGCTTGTGTGAGACTCTGTGAACAGGCTCTTGCGCGCCATCCTTGTAGATCGACATCTGCTTCTGTGATGCTTGATGTGCTGCGGCGATCTTCTCTGCTTGTTGTAGGGTTAGGTCTTCTTCTCGGAAAACTTCTCCCGGAGTGCATCGTCTCGGCAGCCAAACACCAGCTGGTCTCGCAGTAGGTCGTCCTTTTCAATCTTGAAATCACAGTCTTTTGCCAAAACTCTGAGCCTTGTTATGAATGCTTCCAAAGTTTCTCCACAGCTGCAGACACTTGTGGAATTTGTACCTGTCAATCAGCGTTGTCTTCCTTGGAGCAAAGTGGGCGTCGAACTTGGCAAGGACAGTGGTTAAAGTCTTAGCAGGGTCAGTCCCACTAGCATCTGGTGTAGGGAACTCAAAAGAATTGTAGATATCAACCAGCTCATCCCCACCTAGATTTAGAAGTAAGGCCACTTTTTCCTCATCGGATCTCTTCTTAAACCCTGCAGCAAGCACATGGTCAAATTTCTGTTTGAAGGTCTTCCATGCTTGATCGGAGTTACCTGCGAGGTGTATCTTGCCTGGGGCGTTCAGTGCAGAGACAGCCATCTTCACTTTCACTCCCTGTGTCCTCCAGAGAAATGATATTGCTGGCTCACCAGATTCTTGCACCGCCGCTCCTCGTATCACCAGGGCTGGGCGTCACTCTCTTCAACACATTTCACAAGCTTGGAACACTTCTTTCGCCACTGCGCTGCTGTTATAGGTGTCCGAAGGGATTATGTCACTTTTACCGCTGCCACCATGTTTTAAGCGTAATGGTTATGTGTAGTAGCGTGCATTATATAAGGACAATGATACACGCCCGTGGCCTGTGCTAATAGTGTGCTTTGTATTCCGTCTCCGAGCCGTTACACAGCGGATCCTTCGAGAATGTAAACAGTGGGTTACAGAAAACTGGATAATGGTGAGGGGTGACTGAGCCACACAAACAATATGAGTATTGAATATTGTCACAACCCCCCACATGTATATGTGACTTATTTCAGCGACGAGGTATTTCTTGCAACACTGGCTGCAGCGTCGCCACAGCCGCCGCCAGAGGAGGTGACGCGCCTCCATAAACATTATCCCCTATTTTCAAGAGTGAAAAAAGAAGTCCTTGAATTGGATTTTCAAAGCTTTTCCATGACTTTAAGGTTTGTAGAAAAGATATATGAAGAGATGCTGATGTTTCATAAGGTAGGTAATGAGATACTGGCACGGACCTAAAACGAATCTTAACCGTCCTCCCTTCCTTTCCTCCCCAGTCAAAATACATCTTCCCTTCCTTCCTTCCTCCTCCCCATTCTGTCCTCCCTTCCTTCCTTTCCTCCCCGGTCGAAATACGTCTTCTTTCCCTTCCTCTCCCTTCACTGTCCTCCCTCAAAGAAATTCCTCCCCAGCTCCCATCTCTTCTTCTTGGGTGTTTTATGGGGCTAGTTAGGCTGTGGGGCCGCAGCCTCTAGAGCTCCGAGCTCCCATCTCTCTCCCTCCTCCACCATGGCGCTTGTTTTCCCCCTATTTTCTCCTCTTCCACAGCCTCCACATGCTTCCTGCACTCACCACAGACGGCACGGAGTGGCTTTTCCAACACGGCACTCGTCTCCCTCATCTTGGCGGCATAAACCACGGGTAACGGTAGAAATATGGACTCAGCGGGGTTGGTTTAGGTCCCCGCTCTTGGTACAGGTGACCCGTTGGAGAGTCAGGCCTTCTCATCGGCACACCCTGTAAAAATAAAACAACAGTATCCATTACAAATCTTCCAATTCCCTATTTCTTGCACACCACATCTTTCCCAAAAAACTCTTCATGGCTTCTATAATTCTATCATTTGCTTCATCACTCAGTCCCAGCACCAGCAGCATCCATTCCCTCTCTGTCCTTGTAATCCTCCCATTCACATCCCTGCAGCCCACCTCACTCAGTGCCACCCTCATCATCTCTGTCCATTCTCTCCGGTACCTCCCACACACCAGTATCACATGCACGACAGTTTCATCCACACCCCTGTCACACATCTGTCACACTTTGCTGCGGGACTCAGACCACCTGTAATTTCTTGCATTCACATTCATACACTGCGCTCGAGCTTGGAAGAGAAGATCACCACCACCCAGGCTTCCATCATACCAGCTGACACACTGCGGGGCTTCCTTTTCCCTGTACCACTCCATCGCATGCTTCCACCTCCTCAGACCGTCACCTTTCACTGCACTGTCTATCTCTTTCTTCCACTTTCTCACATTCCATTCTAGACCCTCACTATTTCTGTCAGTCACCTTCCATTCAAAGAAACGCCTCCCTTCCTGCTCACCCACCAGACTCGCATACCACTGTCACCAACCATTCTCATGCAGTTTTTAATCCATTTCTCTCATGCACACTCCACAATTAGACCTTCCGTGCCAATATCGCTTCATCCATTCGTTCCAATCTGACTTTGTATCTAAGGGTAGCCTTCCTAAATCTTTCCCTAAAGGTACTCCACCCCATATCACCCCTCAATGCTTCCACCGCTGCATACCTTGGTGCATTCAAAGCTAACCTACCGATCCTATTTTGCCCTACTTCCAATTTATCCATTTCCAACTCACTCCATGTAATCACCTCCATCCCATACATCACACTCGGCACTGCTACACTCTTCCACACCTCTCTCAGCACATCATACTTACATGCTCTCATTCTTGCCGCACTTCCCAGACGGCCCACCCATTGATTAACTAGGCTAATCTTCTCATTCTTTGTCCTTTCACATCCGCTCGGACTCATCCATACACCCAGGTATGCATCTGTTTGCCCTAGCTCTGTGTCTCTTACCCTCCAGGTCCTATTTCTCTCATCTTCTGCCCCATTCACAACCATTATCTGACTTTTCTCACTACTATATTTCACTCCAAAATCTCTCCCATACTCATTCACCACATCTAATAGTTCCTGCAGTTCCTCCGCTGACTCACTCATGACTACCACGTCATCTGCATACAGAAGCACACATACCCTGTCTTCTCCCACTTTTACTCCTGCATTCTTTCTCCTCATCCTGGCTGCCAACTCCTCAGTGTACAGACTGAAGAGAGTTGGAGACAGGATGCAGCCCTGCCTAACACCTCTTTCACTCCTCACCCACTCTGTCTCTAATGCTCCTAACCTATACCTGGCTCTCGTATCCACATACATGCTCCTAATGATTCGCACTATCTTATCACTCAAACCTACTTTCTCCAGTACCTTGCACATCACCTCCCTGTTCACTCTATCATACGCTTTCTCAATATCCAGAAACCCAAGATACAACGGACTTCCATTCTTCCTTTTCCTCTCTATCATCTCATTTACCACATACATATTGTCCTCTGCCCTCCTGTCTGTGCGAAAGCCATTCTGCTCCTCACCCAGCACTCTCTCTATTTCAATCCACTTACACAGCCTTTCATTCAACACAGCACAGAAAATCTTTCCCACCGTATTCGCCAGGGCTATCGGCCTATAATTCTTCAGCTCTTTCTTACTCTTATGTCCTCCCTTGTGTATCAGAGTCACTCTGCATTCGTTCCATTCCCGAGGCACTCTCATTCTCCCATACACAGTTGAACAGCTCAGTCATCCTGTCTATCACCACCTCACCTCCATTCTTATACAATTCATACGGGATCTCATCCAGCCCTGCACGAAATAATATTGTATAGTCACACTCTGTCCTGCCTGGGGGTTGGGATGGCATGTTCCTCCCTTCTCCCTTGTTGTTTACCTGCAACAATAAACTATCAATCAATCAATCAGAAAATCAGGGCGGGCCGTTGCAAAGGCTGACCCCAAGAACATCAACACAACAACAGAACATGTGTGTGTGTGTGTGTGTGTGTGTGTGTGTGTGTGTCCCCGCCCCTGTAAAGCCTCTTCCCTCGACCTTCTCCTGCCCTCCTGACCCTCACATCCTCCTCAGTGCCGATGATGACCTGCTGCTGACGACCTGCCAACACGGGGCTGTGCAGGAAGGAAGGAGTAATGGCCTGGGGTGTGTGTGTGTGTCTGGCCGTCAGGGTGAAGGAAGGAGTAATGGCCTGGGGTGGGTGAGTGTGTCTGGCCGTCAGGGTGAAGGAAGGAGTAATGGCCTGGGGTGTGTGTGTGTGTCTGGCCGTCAGGGTGAAGAAAGGAGTAATGGCCTGGGGTGTGTGTGTGTGTGTCTGGCCGTCAGGGTGAAGGAAGGAGTAATGGCCTGGGGTGTGTGTGTGTGTCTGGCCGTCAGGGTGAAGGAAGGAGTAATGGCCTGGGGTGGGTGAGTGTGTCTGGCCGTCAGGGTGAAGGAAGGAGTAATGGCCTGGGGTGGGTGTGTGTGTCTGGCCGTCAGGGTGAAGGAAGGAGTAATGGCCTGGGGTGTGTGAGTGTGTGTCTGGCCGTCAGGGTGAAGGAAGGAGTAATGGCCTGGGGTGTGGAGTGTAGTGTGTCTGGCCGTCAGGGTGAAGGAAGGAGTAATGGCCTGGGGTGTGTGGTGTAGTGTGTCTGGCCGTCAGGGTGAAGGAAGGAGTAATGGCCTGGGGTGTGTGGTGTGTGTCTGGCCGTCAGGGTGAAGGAAGGAGTAATGGCCTGGGGTGTGTGTGTGTGTGTCTGGCCGTCAGGGTGAAGGAAGGAGTAATGGCCTGGGGTGGGTGAGTGTGTCTGGCCGTCAGGGTGAAGGAAGGAGTAATGGCCTGGGGTGTGTGTGTGTGTCTGGCCGTCAAGGTGAAGGAAGGAGTAATGGCCTGGGGTGTGTGTGTGTGTCTGGCCGTCAGGGTGAAGGAAGGAGTAATGGCCTGGGGTGGGTGTGTGTGTCTGGCCGTCAGGGTGAAGGAAGGAGTAATGGCCTGGGGTGGGTGTGTGTGTCGGGCCGTCAGGGGTGAAGGAAGGAGTAATGGCCTGGGGTGTGTGTGTAGTGTGTCTGGCCGTCAGGGGTGATGGAAGGAGTAATGGCCTGGGGTGTGTGAGTGTAGTGTGTCTGGCCGTCAGGGTGAAGGAAGGAGTAATGGCCTGGGGTGGGTGAGTGTGTCTGGCCGTCAGGGTGAAGGAAGGAGTAATGGCCTGGGGTGTGTGTGTGTGTCTGGCCGTCAGGGTGAAGGAAGGAGTAATGGCCTGGGGTGGGTGTGTGTGTCTGGCCGTCAGGGTGAAGGAAGGAGTAATGGCCTGGGGTGGGTGTGTGTGTCTGGCCGTCAGGGTGAAGGAAGGAGTAATGGCCTGGGGTGTGTGAGTGTAGTGTGTCTGGCCGTCAGGGTGAAGGAAGGAGTAATGGCCTGGGGTGTGTGAGTGTAGTGTGTCTGGCCGTCAGGGTGAAGGAAGGAGTAATGGCCTGGGGTGTGTGAGTGTAGTGTGTCTGGCCGTCAGGGTGAAGGAAGGAGTAATGGCCTGGGGTGGGTGTGTGTGTCTGGCCGTCAGGGTGAAGGAAGGAGTAATGGCCTGGGGTGTGTGTGTGTGTGTGTCTGGCCGTCAGGGTGAAGGAAGGAGTAATGGCCTGGGGTGTGTGAGTGTAGTGTGTCTGGCCGTCAGGGTGAAGGAAGGAGTAATGGCCTGGGGTGTGTGAGTGTAGTGTGTCTGGCCGTCAGGTGAAGGAAGGAGTAATGGCCTGGGGTGTGTGAGTGTAGTGTGTCTGGCCGTCAGGGTGAAGGAAGGAGTAATGGCCTGGGGTGTGTGTGTGTGTCTGGCCGTCAGGGTGAAGGAGAATGCTAGCTGCTATGTACCGTCAGCTGCTATGTACCACTGCTTTGGCTTATATGTACCATTGTTGGGCTGCTATGTACCGGCTCCTATGTACCACTGCTTTGGCTTATATGTACCATTGTTGGGCTGCTATGTACCGGGTCCTATGTACCAGTGTTTTGGCTTATATGTACCAAACAAGACTGCTATGTACCAGACACCAAGTAGTAAGCTGGCTCTATATGAGATGGAGGTAAGTTTGGCAGCGCCATTATCTGCCGAATGAATTGTCTTACAGTGAGTTGATTAATATAGGCATTTTTGTAGTGCTAGTCTCTTCACTCTGCGGTACACTGCTTGGGCCCAGTGAAACCAGCAGCCATGAAGGGAAGCCTCGGGAATCCACACTCGCACTGCTGACCATAGTGCTCTTTCAAAATCCAAAACAACTTCAGAAACAGATGTTGACGTTAAATCAGTAATTTTTCTGATGACAGCTACATAGTCCTTTTTCTTTCTTCTTAACATTAGGACAAAGCACAATGGAACCTGTTTCATAATTCCATCCTTCTTTATAAAACTGCACACTAAAAAGTTGAACAAAAGGTGTACAAACAATTTTAGAAGTTCCGTCCATGTACCAAACTTTAGATTTGGACAGGTGTTGCAACTGAATTGGTTTTGCAAATATGAGATGCTGTTGTCCATTTTCAAATAGATCAGCTTGAAGAAAGTCCTGTGGAACATGATCTGTGTTTAATTCAAAACTAATATCTTCAGGGTGTTTTGGACGTTGTCCTTCCCTGGCGCGATTGGTGCATCTGACTAGAGTGTTTATATTTGGTAAGGGAACATCTGAATTTTCCCAGCTTGAGAGTGCTTTCTTTACTATTTCCCCAGATGATGCAAATGGAAATTCCAAAGCAGACTTTTTAACGAAAGCTCGTGTCGATGCTTTGAGTTCAGCAGGTCAGGATCCTCAGGATGTGTGTGTTGGTGGTGTCCACTTTTGAAGTTCATTGTTCCTATTTGCTGTGAAATTGTTGCATAGCACTTTTTACCACAGTAGCTGCATATCCATGTAACTGAGACAGATGACTCTCGCTTCCTGGTGTACGTAAACCCCAAAGAATTAGCGAGGAGAGAGCTGCCTTTTCTTGTTCCACCGGAAACAATTTTGTAGGTCACAGGAGTGTCTGCAAGGATCGTTGTTGGTAACGCTTCATCATCTAATGATGTTTCTGCAGCTGGCGTGATGTCATCAATAGGAAGTGTGATGTTGAAGCCATTGGGTGTGTTGTTGATTGTTGCAGGCTGCTCTTCGACTGGGAAGGCATTAAAAGGATCATCGGCATCACCTGAAACCAGGGTAAAAAATATGAGCAAATGTACAGTGAGAGGGGGGGATGGAAAGTGAGTGGGACAGGGGAAAGTGAGTGGGGAAAATGAAAATAAGAGGGATGAGGGAAAACATGAGTGGGACAGGAAAGTGAGTAAGTAACAAGGTACATACATAGTAATGCAAAGGGCTACAACTAAACCTAAATGACTACAAATGACTTCAAAATACATAAAGGAATACAGAGGAGAGAGAGAGAGAGAGAGAGAGAGAGAGAGAGAGAGAGAGAGGAGAGAGAGAAGAGAGAGAGAGATAGAGATAGAGAGAGAGAGAGAGAGAGAGAGTTACAAAGGAAGGCAAACAACAACAGACCTATGAGTCCTCACTACGGCTGTTTGTGTAGAAGAGAGAGAGAGAGAGTCTATGGGCATAAATTAGTACCCCTCCTCTCCCACCCATCCTTATCTAAATGCTCATGCAAAAGAAAGCTAAGGCCCCTAACAAACAGAAAGATAATTGTACCTGAAACTTCCATCCAGTCAGGACAGTCTGGGCAACACCACATGAAAACTTGACCAGCTTTCAATGGTCTGTCTATATTCCGGTACTCAGATTGTGATAGTGCTGTACCACATAAGCAGTGGCGCCACTTGTTGCATCCGTCACAGATAGGGGCTTCCTGTCTAGGGCGAA
The DNA here is from genome assembly GCF_024679095.1 of Eriocheir sinensis. NCBI lineage: Eukaryota > Metazoa > Arthropoda > Malacostraca > Decapoda > Varunidae > Eriocheir > Eriocheir sinensis. The sequence goes on along the minus strand of NC_066531.1, from coordinate 17,734,876 downwards.
CACACAATCCACATCCTGAGCAAAGGAAAAGTGCTGATGCCATGGTGGTATAAAAAGGATAACTGGAGTTAGGAAGTAAATACTGAGCAAGTTCACTGGAGTTTCGAAGCAAATAGTGAGCAGATCCACTGGAGGTCCTAAGTTACCCTTTTCGAAGCAAATAATGAGCAGAGCTCTATTTGCTCTATTCTCTATTTGCGTGGCAAACAAATAAACATTTATTAATTATATTAATAATAATGTTACATAGCTATAATCATGGTACATAGCAGCTGGTGGTACATAGCACCCAACGGTACATAGAGGCCTGTTACGATGAAGGAAGGAGTAATGGCCTGGGGTGGGTGTGTGTGTCTGGCCGTCAGGGTGGAGGAAGGAGTAATGGCCTGTGGGGATAAGGCTGGCAGCGGTGAGGTGACGGTGGCGTGGCATGAACCAGCTGGCACCTGTGATGTGGAGGAGTGCCAGGCCAGGGTAAAGTCCCTTGATAGAGAGAGAACCAACATTGGCGGCCCTGTGTATAAAGCTGCTGGGCGCTTTTAGTGGCCCATCGAACACTGTGAGGTATTAAAAACATAATTTTACCTATTTTGGAAGCGGATTTGGCTGCTTTTTAATGTGGCAACTCCTTGCAGCCTTGCCTTTGGCTGTAGCAACAGGCCACAGAGGGGATACAAAATTTATGAATTTCCTGCAAGCCCACTGAGAAGATAGAGTTGTGCTAACTTTTTTTTTTTCGTCTTGGGAGGAAACCCTCTCGTTGGTCAGGTTTGTGCCAGACATGCAGTGTGTGTGTCTTGCTGTCATAACTGCCCTCCTGTTGTCCTGATATGTAAATCATTGTGAGAGAGACACAGCTACAAGGACTGGAGCAACCCTTCGCCTCAGGCCCAGACATCCAAGCTGATGAGGGGAGCTGTACGTCGCCCTTATGACCAAAATTATTGGATTTGATCTCCCCCTCAGGGCTCTAGCTGTTATAACAGACTCACAATTAATACTTCAGTCTCATTGGCTGGACGTGTTACAAAATTTTAGATGAACAGAAGGTAGCTTTTGGGTGTGCCTTACCTGCATTGGTAAAACTCTAGAATCACACCCAACCCACTCTAATGACTAACACTATTTTTTTAATTGTATTTGCTAAGCATCACTCTGATAACTGTTCATTATTATTACTCATTTCCATAGCTGGGCGTTATCGCGATAAGTTATTGCGATATTTTATCACTGATAACAAAATCGGATTACCGACCATCCGCTACTTATTTAAATATATATCGGTATCTTCGTTACTTTTGTAACCAAACTAGCGATAATCGCTACTTTTTTTCCGACTCTCAGAAAAAAAATGTTGTCTCCTTACTGCGCATGCGTGGCCCGGTGTTGTATGAAAAAACTTCGGGGTATGAAATATCTTCGGTGATGACATTTCATACTTAGGTCATGAAAATTAAAACACTAGGTTATTTTTTTTATGCTACTCAAAAATCAATATATCATAGAGAAAAGTCATTTAACTTTGCCCCAAAAATGATTATTCACTGCCTCAAATTTGATATTCCATATTCATTGGTGAGCATGCCATGGTATTGAAGGCACCCGGTGTTGTGTTATTTGGTGTCCCATCGTCAAAAGCTGGCGCTTTTGTGTACAAACACTGGTCTCTCGTGAACTGCGCATGCTCAGACCATTAAGTGTAGACCTGTACAGTCTCACAATGTTTTTTTAACACATTAAGAGTTGCTGGAAAGCTGAATCAAACATACAGTACCACCATCCTTGCTGTTTCTAGAAAGATGTACACTCTGTACATATAAATACAACTCATACAGAGTGTCGTTCTAGAAACAGCGAGGATGGTGTTAGTTGTACTATATGTTTGATTCAGCCTTCCAGCAACTCTTAATTGTGGTTTAAAAGCTTTGTGAGACTGTACAGGTCTATGCTTGCTGGTCTGAGCATGCACCGTTCACGAGAGACCAGTGTTTGTAAACAATTTTTGACGGTGGGGACGCCAAATAACACAACACCGGTTCAGGCATTTCTAGTATTACCGTCCATATGTACGTGTCAACGTGTGGTTTTAAGGTTTTGTAAGTTTCCTGAAATACAGATAATGAAAATTTTAATTCATCAATGTTGTTCTATCTGAAATATCAATATAGTATCGTTTTCGCCTATCGGACTTATCGCTAGCTAGTATCGGAATTATGGATTTATATCGGGTATCGGTTATCGGTTATTGCCTATATTTGTGTCTCTAGTTAACGAATATCGGTTATCGCCGTTAAGGTTTTTCATTATCAGTTATCAGTTATCGGGAATAAGGTTTTCTGTTATCGTGCCCAGCTATGCTCATTTCTGAAATTTTAAAATGCTGGGAAATATTACTATTTCAGCGGTGATAGGTTACTATTTGGTCATGTGATAGTCTTCAGCGAGAAACTCCTCTAGGTTGGGCTATAAATCTATCTTTATTTAATATCCTAATGTATAAGGTTGCACAGCCTTCATTTCTATGGGTACCAATGTCACTATAATGTACTGAAGACATTTTCCTATAATATTTTCTAAACCTATTTTGATCCTCAAGCAAAATGAAACATGTTTATATGTCCTTAGAATTTTACTGTATTATCTTTTAATCAACAATAAGTATTTCAATTGAATTAAATTCAATGTTATTGTGTTGGAAGTGGCCTCAAGTACACACAGAGGACGTGTGGTCACCCATCTTGTCCACCTTCATGCAGCTCAGCCACCTTGTCTTAGTGTGTTGGCCAAGAATATCAAAGAATGAACCCAGAGCGTCCTCCTCTCCTGCCTCCCTCACTCTCTTGCCTTGTGTTTTATTATTATTCTGTCTTGTCATTCTCTCTTTGGTTTCTTTCTTGCCTATTTATTTTTGCATCCTTCCTCTGTTCCTTTTATTATTACCACAGAACCTCCACAGCTCACCTCTCCCTGCACTTACAGCACACCTTGGCCTGCACCTCGTCCCTCCCTGCAGGTGCATGGTGCCCAACGGGACGCTGCACCTCACCTGGGTCAACACCCGGAGCAGACTGACGAGGGCATCCACCAGCGCCTCCCTGGGTGTGGGCACCTTCATCTCCACCCGCGCCAGGCTCAGCATTGTTGGTGAGTGCCACGGCTGTCATCCCTCGCAGTGCCTCTTGACGGGCAGTAGTCAGGCAGTCTTGTGTAGGATTTGGTAAGACTGTCTTTGGCTCAGTGACTGTTTCTGAGGATGAACATGTTGGTTCGTACTCTGTAGAGCAAGGAGAGAAAACCACCTCCTTCCACCTTGTCCTGATTCCTGGGAAGGTCTGCAGCTGTGACATGAACACACTAACAAAATATTACCTACCTACTGGGGTGATTTGGTGTGTGTGTGTGTGTGTGTGTGTGTGTGTGTGTGTGTGTGTGTGTAATTCACCTCTTGGTCTGCTGCGCGTTTCTCTCGAGACAGCCAGCCGTTCCCCTGCGGAAGAGCACAGAGCTCGTAGTACTGATCTTTGGGCAGGACTGAGACAACTCACACACAACACACCGCCACAGCGAGGTCACAACTCCTTGCTTGATGTCGCGTACCTACTCACTGCTAGGTAAACAGGGGCTACACGTGAAAGAAGATAAACCCAACTTATCTTCACCCGGCCAGGGAATCGAGCCCCGGTCCTTCTGGTTGTGAGCCAGACGCTCTATCCACTGAGCTACCGGGCCGTGTGTGTGTGTGTGTGTGTGTGTGTGTGTGTGTGTGTGTGTGTGTGTGTGCGTGTAATTCACCATGGTCTCATCACACAATAGACTCAAGATTGTCCGTCACTACCTTCCCCGAGAGGGCATGAAGCTCATGAGTGACGGATCTCTGCATACAGTTTAGACCCCCCCCCCCCCTGGGGAGGAAGGGTACAGCCCCTGTTAATACCTGATACCCATTCAGTGGTGGGTGTAGAGGTGACTCAGGTTAGAGGAGGCTGCCCATGGTCCCCACTCTGGCCAGGACTTGGCCCTGGAGAGAGCCCTGGAGCTGGTCAGCCAGTCTGTGGGCAGTGCTGAGCCTTACTCCCCCAGCCTCGTGGCTCAAGAGGCAGGAAATGGAGAATTCTGGACTAGTTTCATATACATTAAAAAGTGGTTATGCTACTAAGTATCTGTAGTATCTTGTACAGGGAAGGTGTCCTTAGTTTTCAAGGCATTACAATAAAACAAAGCCTCAGCTGTTTGCCTTGCAAGGAAGAATGGTTTTGTTGCATGTGATGAACTTGTAAATATTCCCATGAGGAATGTATGGCATGACAAATAGCATTGAATAATTCCCTGCCAAGACTCATGCTTGGTTTCTCTCCTCACAGGAAGAGGATGGTAAAGACACCTTGTGCATGTTAATACTCTCTCATACTTGTGCCAAGGCCTAACACTGTGTGGCCAACACTCTCAGCAGTGTCTTGTGATGTATGTTGTTCATTTTGTATCTTGTTCTTTGTAGCTGTGTGAACTGCCTTAAAGTGAGTATTTATGCTCATTTGCATGACAAGAAAGTGTTTGTTATGTTGCTGGCTGCCACAGGCTCTATACAATCATGAGATGTTCATCATTCTGGGCATATTCCTCCTACTCATCCCCCCTCTGACTCCTTTATGCCTGTTATAAAGATTCTTCAAAATGATGTTTTCTATGCCCTCTCTGGCCTCAATCCTCAGAAGGCTTATGGACCTGATGGAGTGCCTCCTATTGTCCTTAAAATCAGCTGTGCCTCCGTGCTGTCAACCCTGCCTGGTCAAAACTCTTTCGCCTCTGCCTGTCAACATCTACCTTTCCTTCTTGCTGGAGTATGCTTCCACAGCCTGTACCTAAGAAGGGTGACCGTCTCAATCCCTCAAACTACCGTCCTATTGCTTTACTTTCTTGTCTATCTAAAAGCTTTAGATGAATCAACTCCTTAACCGTAAGATTCAAAAAGCACCTTTTCCACTTCTGGACCTTCTATCTTGATTGCCAGTATGATTTCCGCCGAGAACGTTTCTACTGGTGATCTCCTAGCGCCTTCTTAACTGACTCTTGGTCATCCTCTCTTAGCCGTTTCGGTGAAACTTTTGCTATTGCGCTGGACATATCAAAGCTTTTGATAGGGTCTGGCACAAATCTTTGCTTTCCTGAAACTACCCTCCTATTGGGTTTCTATCCTTTCACTCTGTACTTTTTATCTCTGAAGTTTCCTTTCTGACCGTTCTATTTCCTGCCGTGGTAGACGGTCACTGTTCTTTAAATCTATTAACAGTGGTAACCCACAGGTTCTCGTCCTATCCTCCACTCTTTTCTTGTTGTTCATTGATGAATCTTCTTTCCAAAACGAACTGTCCTATCCATTCCTACGCCGATGATTCCCTCTGCATTATTCAACTTCTTTAATAGAAGACCCACCCTTCAGGAACTTAACGACTCAAGGCTGGAGGTTGCAGGAACGCTTGGGGCCTCAGACCTTACTGTATTATTTTCCGATTGGGGCAGAAAGAACCTGGTCCTTCAACGCCTCAAAAACACAGTTTCTCCACCTATCCACTCGACACAATCTTCCAAACAACTATCCCCCTATTCTTTGACAACACCCAGCTATCACCCTTCCTCCCCAACACTAAACATCCTCGGTCTATCCTTAACTCAAAATCTCAACACAAACAATCTCATCTCTTACTAAATCAGCTTC